>NW_017277082.1:752006-783752 GCF_001594065.2 Cyphomyrmex costatus | reverse complement strand
CTCTCTCTCTCTCTCTCTCTCTCTCTCTCTCTCTCTCTCTCTCTCTCTCTCTCTCTCTCTCTCTCTCCTCATTACCTCTGTCTTCACATCACTCTGCCCTTCTCACTCTCTGGTGTGGTCTCAGTTGGGCTGAGTAACGGATATCAACTTGTTGATTTACCGTGCCAACCACGAAGCTGCGGTTCTGAGGCGTCCGAACTCTCTTGGCAAGCCATCACTTTCTAATAGCTGCCCTAAAACTCATATATAGCTACACCGATCCGTTACTCCTTGGCATCGATCAGCTCTACAGTCCTGCCGTGTTTGAGCCACCTGGGTATTCGTCGTTACTAATCCCTGAATTATTCACAGACAGGTATTATCACACATTTCATGTGACATCCTACGTTAAGGGAATACGGGCATGTATTAGAAGTACATATTTTGAGATGTATGTTCTATATGTACATATTCTTAAGTATTACGAGATGTTCTTGTGTATAAAATACACTAATATGGAATATTTCTTCTGAACTGAAAATTTCGTGGTAAATTTATAGAGACAATCTGATTTTTATAAACATATAAAATCGTTTTGATAATCAACATTATTGTCGTAATTAAGTATCTTTTTGTTTTCTTTATGTAGAGTACACCATTTAAAATTAATTAAAGAATAATATTTCAATATAATTTACATATCTAAAAAAATTCACTACGATCTTTTAAATTTTTTCATTATTAGTTAAAAAATATGAGAGAGAGAGAGAAATTAACACATTTTGTTTAAATTTTTGCACAGTATAGTATATCAACTTCAAATTCATCAAAATACAATACATATTTTCAAAGATATTATGAAACTTTTGAATGCTTTGTTCATAATGATGAAGTTAATTCTTCATACACAAATATACACAATTCATTGAAGTGCATTTAAAATTTACATCGCCGTTAAATGCAACAATGATGCTGTTAAGAATCTGCCAGAGTCAATACATAAATGTACGTGAATGTGAATGATGACAGACAACTGGGCGTAGATTACAAACCTGCACGCCAAACAAAACACTCGAAATCCGTTTTTGTCTCGCGTTTGTGCGGTCGTCCCTCGTGGAGTTATGCCGCTATAAATTTTCGGAGATGTCGCGAATGAGTGCCTATATAACCGTAGATTGTCGGAGTAAAAAGACATGGGAGAGATGCTTCGTCTGCATTTACTACATGCTGATGTAGTAATTTCGACTATGCACATGTATTTTGTTGCATATAGCATGAAAAATTATTTCCACTTTGTCGCAACTGGCTAATTTAATAAACAATTTGATATTCTGCAGGATGTATCGTAAATATATATCAAATATTAATAAATATATATACATAATTGATAAGATTTCGCAAGCAGTATAGAATAAAAAAGAATTTAAGAATAATAACTAAAAAATATATAAGAATAATAGCTAAAAAAATAAGATAACACACTGATTCAAGTTATCCTATAGAGTCTAATCGAATGTGAATAAGAATAAAAACGAAATATATTTCTAATTTTATTCTTATAAAGATTTCAGTAAATTTACTGTTATATGACTTTTGCTTTTAATCTTCTTCTATCTAATCACGTCAGGATAAAAAGAACTTCTATGACGTCACTGATGGTGAACTGATTACGTGAGGGACGTAAAGTATCTACAATAATATCTGACATTCGAAAAGGATGTCGCAGTAGTATCTTGCTGAACAAAGCGATGGCGGAAACGCGTGACACGTTAATTAATCACTGTTAATTAGATGTAAGTTTCTTAGATGCGAGTCAACCGCTTTTTGCCGCTGTCGGCTGACAGGCTTCATCGGGGACGAACGGAACTGCAAACTGCACTTTACCACATCTCGCATTTTGCTTAGCACGCAGCTGTGCTGGCGTCAGACGTCGGGTTCGTTCTATCTTCCCGCCATCTTCTCTTACTTTGTTACCCCCCTTCGAGTCCTTCGGGAAGGGGATTAAGCGAACGTACCAAATTGAGGTGCTTAAATCGTCAAGAAGCAGAGACAGAGAGGATGAGGGATTGAGGGTGTGGTGTGTGTGTGTGTGTGTGTGTGTGTGCGTGCGCGCGCGCGCGCGTGCAAGAAAGAGAGAGACAGACAAAGAAACTAAAGGAGTGAAGCAATATGCAAGAAGACAAAACTATTTCCAAGCTGGATTGTGCCAAGATTGTCTTATAGATACATTCTTTTGACCATGAAACTTTGATATTTTTTTATTAATAATTAGACCGAAAGAATTCGCGAATTTCTGTCAAATTAAAAATTCTTTCTATGCATTATCTTTAACTTAAAAAAAAAAAAAATTACCGTTAATAAAAAAAAATTTTACTTATGCTTGGATCTCAAGTAATTGGATCACGCCTACGTGGAAATCAAAGTCGACATTATAATAATTGAGTAGTCATAATTTTGCTATAACAAGGATTATAATAGAAGAAATATAAAAACTGATCTGATAATGCTGTGACTAAGTATTGTATTAATAAGTCGGATCGTATGGTAGCGATAATAATTTCGATAGTATATCATCTTCTGGTTCGTTGATAATATCGTTGTAACCGCATGATTTATATCTACACAGGACTCTATAATCTGCCCTTTACAATTTCTCCGTTTGAAATTTAGCACTCAGGGTTAGTTCAATGGCCCATGCAAATTTTGATTCCATTTAATTTATTTCTACCTTTTATCTTTGTTTTGTCTCTACCTCTTCGTCCTTTCTTGGACAATATCTTATTGGCCATTGAAAATCGCGACAAATTGCGGTCAGGATGGCTTTATAAGACATAATTGAACACAATCCCTCTCTATTAGGGATACTCATCATTTGACAGAGCTTGGAAGCAAAGGGCGGAAAAACAGTCTCTTCGCTCTTTCATCGTTTCGCTTTTCCATATCTTTTTCGTACTTTTTCTCAGATATCCGGGTCGCACCCGAAAAGCTTTACCTACATATCGTATTTGTCAGGTGCCTAGAAAGAAAAGTGGAGCGCTATTTCGTATGTAAGCCACACCGCGGGTTGTTCCTTCCCGCGAAAATTGTGACGATTTATTATCACCTTCCCTTGCTGAGAAATGCGTAAATCGACGCGTAACGTACCCTCATACAGTTTGTTGCGTAATAGCATCTTCTTTACTATCTCCAACAATCTTTCGAAGATGCTAAAGATATGTTCGCCATTAAAACTTTCGCAGTACAATCTTAAAATATAGGAGTATTTTGTTTTATATGTGAAATTTTATAATTTTTCATAAATAAGTTTTTATAATAAAATTATATAATTTCACATAATAAAGCAAGAATTTATTGATTTATTTTCATCTTTTCATAAATGATATCGTCCCATTAATTTTCTAACAAAGAAAATGAAATATTTTATACTACAAACGTTTTAGATTGCAGTTTGATGCTGAAATAATAAAACAAATGCTAAATACTCATGTGTTAAATATTTTTTAAGTAATTGACGAACAAATAGCTAAACTGTTTCCCGTTTTACATATTAAAAATTTGATTAAAAAAATATACATTTCAATAAATGTAGAAATACTTAATAAGTATTTTTGTTACTTTAATTTTAATCCGTTACAGTCTAAATGTTTTCATCTTTATTGCCGCAGAGAATTGAATGACTCTTCGTGGTCACCACCTGAAAATTTAATGTCGGTTACATTAGGGCAAAATGACCCCAACACTTTTAATTGATCGCCGTATTTATAGCTTTTATTCTTTAAAATCACAAATTACTAAATATATGTACTTTAAACATTGTAGAACATGAAAATGTAGTGGCTTTTTAAAGATTTTAATTTTAATATATAAAAAAAAATCGCAACGCAAAAGTTCTTGAAAGATGCGCTTTTTTACTTAAAAAAAAAATAACTTTTTAATTTTTAATATTTTTTGATAAAAATTTATGGCTATGTTTTACAGATGTGACACTTTTAACAAAAAAATAGTGCAATAGTTTATGTTCTAAAAAAAAGTATTTATTCTGATCTATAAAGAAATTTCGTTTTCGAAAATAAAGCAGTGTAAAGTTATTACATAAAAGAGTATTTATTTTTAGTGTAAGAGAGAATATAACATTTTTAGAGAGCTTCAAACCTTTTTTTAGATTTCGTGGTGACTATAAAGGGTCACAGGTAAAAATATAAATTTTGCAATATGTCGAAATTATTTTGACATACTTTGATATGGTTAAAAGAAATATATAACAGATATTTATTAGCTTTTGATAATTCTATCATTCTTTTTAAAAATTTGATACGATGGTACCTAGCTAAGCGCTTATAGGAACAGAATGTAAATTTCATTAGAGCAATACGGATAAATGAATCAGCACGTATGCGAACTGAATACAGATGTTTTGTGAATATGGAATAAACGTGAAATTTTGGTGCGGAATTCTGACGATACTTTTTTGAATATGTTGCATTTTCGAGTTCAATACAGTCGAACGGAAATGAAGGAGCAAGTTTTATGAATGAAACCGCCGAATGCTTAATCATAGGACGTCCCGCTTATTTTCGTATTCATCTCTTAGGCGGCAAGATCTGCGTGGAAGCGAGTACAGTTGCCATAAAAGGATCGAGTCTGGCAGATGAGAAATAGGGATGCGGATGCTGTCGTGGCAGAGCGGGAACGTCCTCCCGCTCGGTAGCCTCTCCTTATTGTAGCGTCTTGATTATGAGCAATAATGAGGGCATCCCCTCGCCTTAATCAACGCTGGTGGAATGGGTCGTCGGCGGCATCTTCGAGTCGTCGAATGTCGAGCGCGATTCTCAATTCGTAGCCTCGCCGAAATAATGAGTCTAGCAATCAGCGCCTAGGAAAATGTTTACGCTGCAATTACTACCGCCTACATTGATCCGCATGCGAATTCGTAGGCGCATCGTCGACGAATATATACAGATATATATATATTATATGAACGTATAATATTATATGTATATATAATGTTTTATATATGATGTGCGCGCGCGTGTGGTGTTATGTATTTTAGAACAATCGGAGGGGGGGAGGTATGTAACAATCAGTGATAGTAACAAGTTGCTTATTAGTAGTAAATTTTGATTATTATCAATGCAAGCTTTGTATTATTGAAAATTAAAATAATTGACTAATTATACACTTCTCATTTTTAAAAAGACATATTAAATAATCTAATAGGTATATTCAAATATGAAGAGCAAAGAATAAAATATATATCTCTGTAGTTTTTTTAATTGGAAAATATAGACTATCTCAGTTTTCTAAATTTTTACAATGTTTATACTTCCACAAAAGATTAAAATTATATAATTTTAATAAATTAGGAAACTAAGATTGAAATCAGCATATATCTAATTTCATGTTTCTTTGATACAATATAATCGATATTTTTTAAATGACAATTCTATCATTATACCGTGATATATATCAGTAATTTATTTAGTTTATTTTGCTCAAATGAGGTTCCATGTTTTTCATAATGTTTCCTTATAAGTATTAGTAATTTGATTTCTCTGTAGTCAAAACAATTATTTTTAAGCGAAATGTTTTGAAGTCGTGATAGTGTCTCGACGTACATACAAACTCGATCTAGTCTACCATATGAAAATCCAAGGAAGAACGTTTTATCGAACTTTTCCGCTTTTCCGATGCGAAAGACGATGTCTATAAAGGAACTGAATAGGGACAAAAATCGACAGAGTATCTTTCTGTCAGATTTGTAAGATCGTAAAGCCTCCGCTACGTTGTTATGCTCTACCCTCTTCGTTTTCCTCTGTATCGAAACTATACGCGAAGTTTTATTATGAAATAATAAAATATCTAAGAATATCAGAGCGGGCCTGCGGGCTTTGATTTACAGTCCAAGTTTTATCGTATCAGGTTGAAGCAAAATGTGAGAAAGAATGAAAGAAAGAGTAAGAAAGGAAGAGATGTGAATAGTTGTGGTCTTACCCGGTAATATGGCGCCTTGCATTTTACATTAGAAAGTTCGAGCCATTTCCTGACGTCGGTAACGCCGTCATAAGTCGACGCCAGTTGAAGAGAGCGATAGAGGAAGAAAGGGATGATGGTCTGGAAAGGAGACAGTATCGCAATGCGATTTTGAAGATGTATATAGAGCAGTATTTTGTTTTTTCCCTATCTTCTTAAAATCTCTGCAACATGATACAGGATCAGGTTTACACTCAATAAATTTTAGATTCGAACGTTCGTTTTATACAATAGTGAAAACCTGCCAGATGCTTCTTTTCATCACAATATAGACATCTAAATAAAACAGCATAAATGTGAAAAATTATTGATAAAATATGGAAAATTATGACTTTCGTTCTCCATGATTCTTTACAAAGTAAAAGTTCAAATTAGTTTTTTCTTTTCGCTTTTAATAATGATTTGAATTACGAAAATACAATAATCAGAATAAGATAACGTTTCTCAAAATCGAGATTATTTCAAAAAAATATATATTTCGATACTATTGTACTAATTAAAATTTAGATCGTACATGATTCCAGAAATTTGAACATTTAATATACTCGTAAATTATAAATCAGATACAGGTTCGGAAGAAATAAATCTATATCAAGTGGAAAACGAGCTATTCTATTACTACGACGATTTAATATAAATTTTTAATTAGCTGCGTTTATCAGTTTACACATTAATTTACAATTTAGTTATTAAAAGCTTTTAATATTTTAATGCTTGTCTTGATAAAATATATTAATATTAATTTCGACAATTCATTTTATTTAATAAGTAAATAGCATTATTTATTGTATATTTGCCTTGTACATCAAAAAAAGCGAATCGGGTACAGAAAAACGTAGCGACTTGAAAATTTTTTTTTTTCTCTTACACCTCACAAAGACCGATTCTTTTACTCCTCAAATTTACTGATCGAATTTTCGTTCGATTTGCGGAAGTTTCTACAATATGCGCAAATTCTCGTAGCATCGTAAAGTTACAGTATTTCCTTCTTCCTCTTTCTTTGTCTTTCATTGTGTCGAATCTTGTTTCTTCTTGGTTTCTTTCGAACAAGACTTTATCGTCAGGGCATTACGGCTTAGTAGTGTCTTGAAAAACTTTCCAGTTTTCACCAAGCGAATAGCGAGTCGAAACCCCATATAACTCGATTAGAAGACGGAGAAAGAAATATAAGGGGAAAGAAGGGGTGAAGGTATATAGCATCAGAGTGAAGAACAAGAAGAGTACCTAGTTCAATTATCGGTATGCGGTTGTTGTTTTATTCTTCTTATTTATATGTCTCTCTCTCTCTCTCTCTCTCTCTCTCTCTCTCTCTCTCTCTCTATTAAGTCTTCTTTGCAATTCCGCGAGCAAGATATGCAATATGTATATAAATATGCTTCTCTCTACTTTTCTTTAAATATAATGTTTCACAACGTTGCAACGTGATTAATATTTCTTTATAATGTACAATATTTTGTAGCTATAGGATTATTACGATCCAAAATGAATAGCTAAACAAAGTACGCGAAGAAATTAATTACTCTATAACGACCTTACCAATCTTAATGCAAAAAGATCCCTGTGGTCTAGAATGGATGGTTAACCAAAGTACTGGGTAGGAATTAATTACTCTGTAACGTCCCTACCAATTTTATTACGAAAGAATCTTTATGTTATACAACGAACAGCTAAATGAAATAACCGACAAAGATTAAGGACTAGAATATCGTTGCTAATTTTCATAAGAAATTCGTTCTTCTTGTATTATTTTACACTTCAGTGATCGCTCATGAATACTGCTGCGGAGATATATTTTTAACACAGGATTATTTTCAAGGCACAGTAATAACTGTAATTAATAATTAAGATTCATAGAATACAGCGATTATATGATTATATCATCGTATTTGTGGATTTCAGAGGGACAAAAGTATAATAAGTGTCGACTAACTACTGTATGATAGGCTGTCATCAAATTTCAATTAAAGAGAAATTTATTCTAAATAATTTACAAAATCTGTGACTAACTGAATAATCCTTATACATATATGCCGACTAATTGTAAGTGAGGCACGCGCGGAAGGACGGACACGAGAAAGGAAAAATGTGTAACGTGCGTTGACATGACAGAATGAGCAGAGTGAAACCAAGAGTCTATGGGGAATTTCAAATAGAGGTAGATACTCTAGCGGCACGCATTATCCTCGTTATAGGATTGAGGTTGAAGTTTATGACGCGGATGGTTATAGTCCGTGATAGCGGTTTATGCCCGGTATTGCTGACTCCTTCCAGAATTGATGGATACCACGAACTATTGCTTCCTGTCCGTTTCTTTATGTTTCTTCGTTTCGTCCTTGTCTGACTTATTGTCGTTCTCTGTATTATCGCGGAACATTTATTTTCCTATATTATCACGAAGAGGAAATTTTAATGCATTAATAAATCCGATTAATTAATATTGTTTGCTCCGATAATCTAAGCTTCCTAAATTATAATCCTGTCTTATATACTGACAATAAGAAAAAGGTAGTCAAAAATTTATTTGTGAGAGAAATATACTTACATTTTTATTTCTCAGAAGTAAATCTTTATTTATATACGGTAAAATGAAACTATTCCTATAGCAAATTACGCATTATTTAATTTTTAGAATCAATGCGATATATGTTATAAAAATGTATATTTCGTTATTACAATCAAAATTTTTCAACTAATAAATATCAAAGGCAATATCGTAATACAATATTAGTTTCGCAATACATTAACGTTTTTCTCTCACAATTAGTGCACAAGATATATACATTTAAGGCACATATTAAGTTTTTACCGCATTCATTTATTTTAATTTTAATTTTATAGTCCATTTTTGAGAAAATGTTAAAAAATTTAAGAGATATATATTAAATTTACATAAAAATTGATAAATATCTTTAAACTTTCTCTTTTTTCCAATTAACATTGAGTACTGAGAAAATGTATTTAATACTCTTTTGTCGTGAGGAATGTCTGTAAATGTTTAATGCAAAAATATTTATTAGACAGGGCTAATAATATCCTTTAACAGAAATTTCAATTAACACACACAGATGGAACGTTTTATGATATTCCTTTAAACTGAAGCGTTCGCGAATTGGACTATCGCGTAATAAAAGTTAATTCGCTTTATTTATTAACGCGCACGCAACGCGATGCATCCGCTTGTGCTTGATCACCGACAATAATAATCATTATCGACCGCGGCGTTACAATAGTTAATTGCTCCCTCGTTCGATGAGGTGAGCGTAGATAATAACGAATTACTATAGGAATATCGAATGAAGTGTATTCCCAAGCGCCGCTTAAGCACCGCAAATTATTAATTACCTTCGTTATAATCGGACCGCGGGTGGATCGTGGTGCATCTATAAATCAGGGTGTTTCTCCCCCGCAGCCGGTGTTTTTCCACCCCTCGAAAACGATTAAAATGGCCGGCGATCAGGACGCGGTGGAGAGAAAGAGGTTGCAGGAGCGAGGGTGAGGCACGATTGGTGCCTGAAATAAACTGCTCGTATAATTCCTGTACTTATTGGAATTTCTCGTTTTCGAAAATATTATATCCCAACTTGGAACAGGGGAGAAGTAGGGGGGATGAGGGATTAGAATTGCAAGGACCAATAGGGCGAATAATTCCGCGATTGTCCACCGGCGTTTCATCCCTTTGCGTCTATTCGCCGAACACCCTCGCCATTGTCTTCGCTACCTCCCTTGATCTCACTTGTAAGCATCTTCCTGACTGCATCGTTGTAACGGTCCGTAGAACGGCATTACATTAGGCCATAGTGGCCGCAGTAATCTCAGCTATGTGTATCCATTTAGCTCCGGGCATACAGTACGGCCTATCCAGTGTAATCCGAGCTTAATTGCCGGTCGAATCAATGCCATCCGCCGTACATTCGATCCTCCCTATGGCCTCTTCTCCCTCTCCTTCGAGTCAAACTTATTACGCATTGTATTATCAGTTAAGAATTGTGAAAAACGAAGAATGGTAAGGATCGATAATCGAGTGATTCTTCCAAAATTATTCTAAAGCTATGCTAAATTACATACATTGTTATTATAACCTAAGGGTATATAACTTATTACTCTTATCAGATTTCATTATAAATAATTTTTCACAAGTATTATTGTAGAAAAATTAACGATTTGATTGCAAACGTATCAAAACGACTTGGAGATATCAAATAATAATAGTCATAATTACATAATTTTTATAAAATAAAAATTTCTTTAACTTAAAAAATAAAAGTAGGATACTTAATACGTATTATATATACGTACAAACCAAATATAATGCGACAGTATTAAAGGTGAAAGCGATCGTTGATTAAAAAGACGGTTTAAGATGATGTTAAAGACGACCGTTAATGTCTTTCTCGCAACGCCCGAGAGAGAGGTTTGATAGCTCGAAGGTGGTAACAACCCCTTTGGGTGATATGATCCTTTAAACACGATAATACTCAGCGATGAGCTTCCGACGTACCTAAGGGAAATTATCGAGTGGCTACCATGAAACGAGATAATAACGTTCGTGCAACTGTATAAAATATATTTTTCGTAACAGTCTCAACATTCGCAAATCGTTTACAGAAAATAGAGTTTTACGAATGTTATTACCGCTCTCTTTTTACATTTAATTACAACGGCGTCTTTTAGTAAATGGAAATAGTGGAGATGCTCGAGAGAAAGGAAGAGAGAAAAAGAAGCGACTATCCTTGAAGTTTAAATTTAGACGTAGGTGAAGTTTTTTGTTGTTCCGCTCTCTCTCTCTCTCTCCGCGTCGTTATGGGTTGTGCGGTTTTATCGCTCGTAAACCGAAGGAAATGAATGAAAGTGTCAGTAAAGACGCAACCTCCACCTAAAGCTACTATTCTCTTTATTGTTTCTGGTTTGTCACCCGGTTCTGTGAATACAAACATACACTTTATTGACGAAACAGTTTACGCGACAGTTTTATACATACAAGAATAGAAGCAGACATAAATAGTTGAAGAAAAATAACTATATCGCAACTCGCGTGACATGATTTGCACATTATAAAAAAGTTGCCAACACATTATCATTGAATATTTATAGGTAATTGAAAAGTGTTTTTATAGAAAACCTTCGAAAATTCTATTTATTTATTTAATAAATTCTATCTGTTTATATAAATTTTCATAAATATGAGAAAATTATAAATATTCATTATTGTTATACATTAAATATTGTACACTCATAAATTAGAAGAAATGTAGAAAAAAATCGTTGTATACTGATATTAAATTTTAAAATCATTTTTTCTCTCTATTTGCAATATATAGAGATGTAACCAATTCTTTCTGATAAAAAATTAAATTACATATTGAAATCGTGAATTTCAAAAATAATTTTTTATTCGCAACAATCATGATATAAAATTTTAAAACGACGCAACAATGACGCAAAATTTTTGTGACATAAAATTAATAGTCAGAAGAGCGAGCGACAATAGAATAAAATAGTATATTTAATTTTCACTTTTTATTGTTAATAAACGAAAGAATTTAAAGCTGCATGAGAATATATGAAAAATTTAATCTTTATAATACAACGCTTTTTATTACATCATTAATGTACCTATAATAATTTCAACACATTATTGATATCATTCACGAGTATCACAAAATTAAATCTTATTCATAAATACTGTAAATTATATTCATATAATATTTTTCATTAACGATGAATTTAAAAGTTATATTTTTTCAATCGTACTCAACGAGAAATAAAAATAAATGCAAGTTTTGTATCTTGCTTTTTATTACGCATTCAGTGGCAAGATAATCTGAGCGAGCAATTAATACTGTTCGAGCATAATGCACTGTAATTTATCACTGATCACTGCTACATTTCGTGACATTAAGTATGATGTTTTTAGTCGTACTTGTATGCGTGCCAGCTCTTTTACGCCGCGCCGTTTCATTCTCTTTGATCTGCTAACGTGTCGGGATCGATCGGCGAAGTTCGCGAAGGGAAGGCTGGCACACCGCGAAACGTGTTCAATTAATCGTACGACCGACCAGTAACGAACGGACCAAAATTCCACCCATTTCTTGCCGCATCTTGATAAATGGGCTCATCGCTGATCGGATTTTGAAACACATTCTCGCAATAACGTGCAACTAACTCCTACTACGAAGAAAATCCATGAGAGTAAGATTTCAACTCCTCGGAATTTAAATTCAAATAAATCGTGATTGGAACCTTCTGCTTTCTGTACACGCGCGTTCACCGTGATAAACCAGAAATGGTCAATCTCCATGTGTATTAAAAGAGGCTTTGCTTCACTGTAAACGGAGAGACATCATAGAAAGAGTATATCTTGTCGAATAAATTGCGAGAAATATCTACATATTTGCAAAGCAAACAATATTCTTTTAGTAAAATGTTATTTCTCCGCTTATATCATTGTATAACTATAATCGCTTATCCGTTTTATTTCTGCAAACGTATTTGTGACCTGGTAAACTTCGTTTACTTAAAAATTACATATGTAAAGTTACATCTCGTAAAATTCTCTGCATTTATTTAAATGCTACGATATAATTGAAAGTTTATTGAAATTATATTCTAAGTTACTATTTTTAATTTATTTTCAGCGAAGCGAATAGATTAATTAATTATAACATTCACTGAATCTTAAAATAAAATATAACTCATATAAATAAGATATGACTCAATAAAAATGACTCATCGACTTCCGTTCATAGTCGAAATATAAATGCACTGGCAATTATGTCACGCTTTATAATAGAAATTGTACTGTGTTTGAATTCTGTCTTATCCCAAGCCACAGGAATTATTCATACTCTCCTTGCAAGGAAACAGTCTCGAAGTAGATAGATATACACGTGACTGAAATGTTCAGCTAAATTGAAATTTGGTCTTGAATCTAGAGCACATGTAGGCATATTGTATATGTAAGATATCTTGAAGTTACTCTCTTCTCAGAGATTCCTTAATCAATCTACATGTATAGTTAATCATCTTTTAAGACTATCAGATTATCAATCATATTTTATTGAATAAAAACGTGGAATAAATTTCTGAAAGATAAACAGCTGAATGTTATTCGTCATAAATTTTAGATTTTTTTTATTGAAATAGCATTTTGATTTTTACTGAAATAAAATGTTTGATTCAACGTTTAGTTTTATCAAAACATAATATAATTAATCTTGAAAATAAAAACGTTTCAAAATAACTTGTAAAAAATCACGATGAATCGCACTTTTATAAAGAAAAACACAACGAGAAATAAATTAAGGAATACGTATGACGTGGTGGTTGTTTTAGAATAGGAATTCTTTCTTAAAATATGAATCGCGAGTCATTAGTGAACTGTGAATCGATTTTTGGTAGATCGCGGAAAATTTTAGAATGTTTAATTACACATTATTGCTTTGCATAATTGTACAAATTTATACGCACAGACTCTTTCATATTTTGTACATATGTAAAATTGGATTTTCAACGATGAATAAAGAAACTAAATTTCAAAATAAATTACAATGTATAAACTTCTTGAGTCTGAAAATAACTCGCAGCGATATTGATTTCAAAGCTATCATTGAGAGAAAATAGAAAACAAGCATATTTTCCGCACATACTTCACTAGGTGTCTGAGAAATAGATTTATTAACTGTATTTAATAAAAAATTAAAAAGTAGGACAAGTAAAGTGTAAGATAAGTAAATTATTTATTTATATTCTCCTTCCCCGTGTTTTTCATGCTTATTAAAGATGAATCGTGGATGTTTGCCATTTTAAAAATCGGGTCGCGATTTACACAAGTTTGGAAAGTTCTGCTCTAGAATGCCACTTTTTCTCGGTATTTGTACGTGTATACATTATAACGTTCATTTGGTACGTGCAGAAATATCAATGACCAAATATCACGTACCTGAATCGCATTTTCACCTACGAGTGTATTCTGATATCTAAGTGAAATCTTGGGATACCAATATATTCAACATTCTCAAAGGTGACCTCTCTATACACGAGGAATGTCTGACCTGGTAAGGAAAGTATCTCGGCCGGAAGATACTTTTAAATCTTGGAAAGGAATTGCTTCGTCGCGTGGAACTCGTTAGGTTCGTACGGCTTTATAGAGAACTCTATTTCTAACGTGCTTTATATGCTTGAACCGCGTTGTAGTAATTTTGTTATATTCTCATATTGAAAATTCTAACAATGTACGAAGAACTTTCTGCTAAAAGATGCTGATATATTTCGATCAGTCCGGTGAACCGGTATAGACAGATTTATGCAGTACTAGTTATCTCAGATGAACATTTTGTGTCTGCTCGTCATAATTTAAACAGTATAACGTACTCTTATTATTATTTTTTTCACAGATTTAATGTTGAACCTATAAATTTCTATTAGGATATTGAATTTTAAAATTTAAATATTTAATATCATAGAAAAGACTTCATGTACGACTAGTTTAAATGTTTAAATTATCCATAAAAAACAACAGAAAAATCAATTAACTTTAAGTGATTCAAGCAAGTATACTTAAGCTTCTATGTTATAGGCTATTTAACATTGAAATAATTTAATTTATTCTTAACAAAATTTATAGGAATATATAATAAAATCTTATTGAATTCATTTTAATTGAACATTATATTATCAAATTTTAAAATAATATTTAATTATTAACATTAGAGAAATTAATTAAAATTAGAGAAATTATATCATAAAAATATTGAAATATTGATACAATCTAGCAACAATTTTTATTTATAGAATAAAACATTTATGTTATTAGAAGTACAAATTGCTAGAATTACAAATTTACATGTCTAGGGGTATATACAGCCGAAATATATTCATAGAATTAAAAATTATATTATTAAAGTTATAGAAATACAAGTTTTTTGTTAGGATTATAAATTCACAAATCTGTGTATCGTAGAGATTAATAATTAAAAGGAATTGCAAATACGTCAATATTTCTTGCAAATGTTATTATTATTCATCAATAACCAATTATATTTTGTTTGCGAACACGATACTGCTTGTAAAATTAATTTATATTTTACATATTAATTCCTCTCGATTTGCCTCTTTTGTTTTCATTTTTACATCAAAATTATTTACTTGTGCATCATACCAGGATCATTTTTTTCCTCGCTGCAGTCAACTTTGGAAAAATTATGTGAATCCACAACTGCGGTTTGCAACATTTTCATATTATAATAGAAAAAAAGAAAGAAAGAGCGAGAAATAAACATTGACTTTCAAAAGATGTTTTGTTACGCGCTTTCCAGCGGCGCGACGGTGGAATTTAATAATCCGATTTTCCATTGTGACGCTTATTATTTATCACTTTGTTCTCTGTCGATTGTGAAATTTATGTTTTGAGATGTGAAATATTCACTTCATTATACGTCCCGATGTAATTACAGAATTTACGCAAGAAATTGTTTACGTCGAAGATGACCAACGTTTATATGGAAAACGCGAAATATGCTTTAATATATAATTTACTTCGTTCCATATCGAAACCAAACCCGCCAACGCGTCCGATAATAATGTCGACCCATTAAACAGCGCGAAAGTTAAATTGTTTTAATTGCATTAAAAAGTTAGAAAAGCGAACCGCATGATAAACTCGTCGGTTATCGTGGATTTGTTTCAATTAAATGTTTGGAGCAATTATATTATTAGGGCGTGCTCAACGAGTTAAATTATATTACCGAAAATGTAACGTAATTTTCCAGGACACATGAAGTGAAGCGCGATTTAAGCAATGTGAGATTCTATTATAAGTAGAAATGTCTCATCACGCACACACGCACGCACGTACGCTATAAATAAATAACGAGATTTTATTAATAGATTTTATATTATGGTAAAAATAAAATAAATTATTAAATATGTAATCAACATTTTAATCTTATGTGTCTTATTTATTACGGATTTATAGCAAGTAAAGTATCGTGTGTGAAAGAAAAATATATTTATTTGTAGATTTTTTTATGATTCAAGTAAAACTGAATTCCTTATAAGTTGCTATCTACGTATCACACTGTAGAATATATACTTAGAAGTTGTAGAAAAGAATATTAAACTCTCTATCTCTCTCTCGTTGTTAATAATTCATGATACTTTTCACTTATCTGTCTATAAGACTTTTTGCACCTAGCTTACCATCTCATTGCTCCGGTTTATTCAGATTATTTGTATAATATCTAACGTTTTCCATAATATTCAACATTTCACCACGGCGCGTGATGAAATGCTCGAAGCCACACGTTTATATTCACTAGGAGCATGCAATAGTGATTCTAAATCAACTATATTGCACGACTGAAATAACATCTTGTTGTACCAAAAAGCAAGCAATGTAAAATGGGTATCGTAAAATCTGGAAGGCTAGGAATCCGTGTCTAAATCGAAGAAATGTTTGGTGTAGATACCAAGCATAAAGAGCATTTCTCTCCGCATTCACAGAACCGCGTTACCCCTCGGACGGCAGGATGAAGGAATTGGTTGGTCCGATCGTGTTTCCTGACCATGGCGCCTTCCAGATCCCGGGATTATGCCGAGCTGACACGAGACGTTACTATACGTCTGATGGCATACGTAGAACGGACACGGAGAACACTTCGGCGGACGTTGCACGACACTAAATCCTAGGATCACGACATTGTGCCTGTTCCCGAAAACCTTCGAATCTCCGCTCAGGGCCGCGGAAAGGACTCCCGTCGAATGTACGGGGGATCGTAGTCTCACTGGCTTACACTAAGTACTACTAAAAATCCTGGTTGTCTAACTTAGTCTTCTGTCGATCATTCTCAGATAAGATAAAAGTAGAAAATGCATGAATTTAACGACCAAATTTTTAACTAGAATTTCAATTGTACAGACACTAACATGTATAGACACGTAGGAAAATTTTCAGACTTATTCAAACAATTACAAATTATGTATTATATTTTAATTAGTTTTAATTAATTTTAATATCAATTTCAGTTAATTTTTATCAAAAAAATTCTAATTTAATTTGCATCATGGATTTTTATAAGAAAATTGAATTCTAAGAATATTCGCATGGAATACGGGAGATTCAAACCTCGGATGAGGTATTATTTTTCGCAATAAAATTATTTATAGATTTTAAAATGCTTATCAGCATCAAATTATTAAGATCTTTCTGAGGTGTCTATATACGTATGAGCATCAATGTTATTAAATTGATCGTAAATTTAATTTATTATATTACTACTCTAATTCTGTTAAAATTGCATTTCAAGAAAATTAAATTTGATGCGCAGAATTATAGAATTGGATACGTAGTATACAAATTTATACTAAATTATTGTATTTAAGCATTAAAAGATCTAGCTTATCCATTTAGGATCTTTATTTCCTATTTGTTGTGTATTCACATTTGGTCTTAAAAGATATTTTGTTTAAAAATTTTTAAGTAGGTATACATTATAATCAGATATCTGTTGAAAATTATTTTTTAAGGATAAATTATCATTTTATATAACTCAAAATACATTTTATATCATGTAATATGTCGATTTTCATGATCAAAAGATGCTTACATTTCCGTAGAAATCACAGTTACGTGCATAATTTTTCGAAAATGAGATGTTTTAGAATTTTTGATGTACCCGCTGCAAAGATAGACTAGAAACCGGGTTAAGGATGCTTGACTTTGACGCGGTGTGAAGAGACATCTTGTTACGGCTTCATGACACTGGAGTGAACAAAGGCAGCAAAATGCGCGGCGAAATAAGTGAATTCCACGTGGAAAGCATTTGAAAACGCGTGTGTAGACCTATAAAACGCCGTTTCGATATCCTGGAGAGAGCAGGGTTTGACACTGACATATCCGCCGGAGCGTGATTGAAAGATCTGTATTTCCGTAAAATTTCTAGGGTAGCGATTTCAACCTCTTTTCAATCCTTGTACAAGAATGTCTTGTGTTAGACACGCAAGAAAATATTCCGATCACGGAAAATAAGATCACGGTAGAAAATTTGTTTTATGCAACAATTCACTTTAATAGGAATACCTTATTCTACGAATATTTTTGTTAAAAATATGATGAATTGATTAGAATTTTGTGAATGTAAAGAGATTCAGAAATTGTTATTAAAACACACACACGCCCTTTGAGTATCTCTTTCTTTTCTTAACTCTAAATGTTATTGATCAATTTTACATAGAAGTTAATCAAGTCATTCAGCGTTAATTTAAATTAAATTATGCCTTCAGTCGTCATTATTGCTTCTTACGGAAGTGTTTTTAGCTTTTTCTCACGCTGATGTTCGTTACTCGAATTCCAGTATCGAGAGGGGAGCTTGTTTTAACCGCTTTGTGTGCATGTGAGTCAGTCACGTTGTACGATGCTGCCGTTTCGCTTCATGCAAATTGCTGAACTCGGTGAGATGCATACGAGCGTCAGAGTCGAGGATTCGCGCTCGTTCGTCTCTGTCAAGTCTGCGCGCGTTCTCCAGGCTTGGGGGTTCCAGAGAACTCCCGAAGATTGAATGTCGCGTGAATTTAGCGTCAGTTTGACACTCATTGCTGCGGGAATCACCTTTGATGATGGCATTAATAATCGACCCGCTCAGCAGCTCTTTGCAGCCGTTTAAACATTTAAAGCGGTCGAATAGCTTATAGAAATGGATTCGATATGCATGTGCAGTTGAGAATTGATTCGATCTTAAAATTATTTAAACATTCTCCTATATATAGAATCTGTACAAAGAAATGTGATCCAAAATTTCAACGCACATCTAGATAATTGCAATGATTAAAAATATAATAGATAATATTTGCAAAAATAGAATTTATACGATAAAAACTGTTGTTTAACTATTATTAAAATTAGTTTTGAAAATGAATCTTATTTTTCGATATTGCATTATATTGTTGAATGTTGCATTAAAAAAAGGAAGAAAGAATTATATGTATACATATATATTCACGTGCGTGCATGTGTGTGTATTATTGCGATTTGTATTACACTGAGTTACCATTGAAACGTCAACGCTTTACGGAGCATTAAACGAATCATTTTGAATCTGCCTCTGACATCAGATAATTTATATTCAGACTGAAAGCGAACGGGAGGGCCAGAACAGGAAAATTAATCAATTCTAATTAACGCAGCCAATCCAAACGGCTAACTTCGTCATTGCTTTTTTTATTCATTATTCTGACACTTTTCGGTGTTCGTGCAGATTATATTTTTAACCTGTCCTCACGTATATATTTTTTCCATAAAAATTATAAAAAGGTGACTAAATAAAAGATTGGCCATAGACTTTACTGTCCCAATTTATAAAAATTTTTAATCCGCATTTGCAAAAAGTTCAACCTCCTGTTATTAAAGTTACTACGTTTTCAATATAAGTATATGCATAAGTTCATAATAACATAATATATAACATAAAAATAAAAAATTTGATATAATAGTATAACATAAAAACTTTTCTCAAGACATCATTTAATTGATTTTTTATTTGCAAACTCTATAGATTCAATATTCGTGGTGTTTAAAATCATTTGTTTGATAGAATATTGTCTGGAAAACATCCAAAAATGATTAACAATTAAAAAATTTCAATTATAATTAATTATTTCTTCTGACTGGAAAACGAGAAATGTATTTTTTGTACTTATATAGTCAGACATAATGTATTTATTTTAAAAATGACTGTGTAAGAATTTTTGCAAAAAGGCCGAAAATAACTTGACATAAATATAACGTGTTAAAACATTTAGTACACGAATGTTTGAGTACAAATTCTCAAGGTTTCTTTTTTGTAGACCTTAATTCTTTTTTATCTTATAAATCTAAGATTACTTAATTTTCAATTACGGTTAAAATATGCTGTTTATTTTTACATTATTCTAATTATTTCCGTCAGCTATTGCTAATCAGTTCATAAATGGTTATTTTTATAGAAAAAGAAAGAAGAAAGAAAAATAAAGAGAAAGAATGAGAAGAGTGAAAAGAGGAAGAAGAACATCATTTAATATTGATGTTATCGCATGAGACAAAAGTGGCGACGACATCGGTTATGGTTTGCATGCGAATTATAGCTAGGGAATAACGGGAGCAGTCAAAATTGTTATGCCATCCCTCGCATTATTGTACAAAGGGTAGGGTATATAATTCAACGATAGAACGAACAACATTCACGAGCATGATCTCTCTTGATAAGCGATCTCACGATAAAGATTGATTGCGACTCTTTTTGTTTTTAACTTGAAAAACACGCATCCGATTTTCACCGTTTTTATGAATGCGATCATGCAGAAAAATAGTCATCAAAGCGCTTATCTTTCTTTTTATGTACTTTGAAAACATTTCCATTAATATTCAAAACGATCGAGATATGTCGAATTGGCATAAGATCGTAATTGTGATTATAAATTATCCAAATTATCACAATATCATATTACATGAAAATGTGTGTGTGTGTGTGTGTGTGTGTGTGTGTGTGTTGCACACAAAAGCTACATTAAAATAAATTATAAAATATTATAGAAATAAAAAACAGAACAAAATATTATCCGCTTTTGGAATAGATGAAGATTTTTATAAATCTTATTACGAGAGTTATTAAATCCACAACGTTTTCTAACAAAATCATGGAAGCAAAGAAAGTGAAAGAACAGTACGACGTGTCAGAAATAAGGAGCTTCGATGAACGTTTTAGAATCGCGTATTGTGAAAGCGGCAGTAGAAAGAAGGAGAGAGAATGAAACTGCTGAAGTGAGAATTCTCTTCGGTGAAAGCGTCGACGCAACTACAAGACAGTTTTTTCTTCTCTGTCGACCGAAAGTGACGAGGGTAACGAGGGTGCGTTCGAACGATGTGTGTTCTTCTCGTGAGCTCGTTTTTTGGGGGAACTACTACCCGACTGTTTTCAGAAATTGGACGAACCCTAAAAACGTCCCTCGTGACTTGCTATCATCACGCACGAGCTCACTCGCTTTTGACGAACTCAGAAAAATGGCCACAGATTTTTTTTAGAGAAGCCAAAAACTCGTAGTATGGCGACCACGTTGATTCAAGCCAGTTTGCTTTACTGCACAATGTTTCAATCTCCAATCAAGATCCAATCTTAAAATACACATGCGATAGTTGAAAAAAGGACCATTAAATACATATTTTTTCGTCGTACGGACATAAATTACATATGTAAATGTCAGAAGCTATATATGTGAAAAATTAATCGTGCTTTTATCAGTGAGACATTAAATATGTAGATACAAGTTTTTTAACATCATCTCGACAAAAATATGATTAATTTTATTTATCTGTGAGATATCTAACTTGCATCTTTTCAACATGTCTAATATATTCTTTCAACTTTGTTTGAAAATCAAATTTTTAATGTGAAAAACTTTTATAATTATATATTTATATTTAATTATTTAAAATAGTCCATCTAAAGCAATATAGTCTTTAATAATAATATAATTTTGGAAAGCCTGATAACTTTTCTTTGAAATGATGAAAATAATCTCGGTTAAAACCTTCTGTATCTCACATTTTCAAAATTTAATTTTTTTTCCTTTTTATTTCATTTATAACTTTGAAAAAAGAGAATAATTACAAGAAAGCTATATCAAATGAATACCGCAGATAATCAAGCATACCCTTGGAGATTATACGTTCGCTTTTTGTTCCATTATTTTTCTCGACAAACGTCAAACAAGTACTCTCACGTTTGGCGTATTACAGCAAATAAATAACAAACGTAGAAAAACACAACTCTACAGAGTTAGAAATAAAGTTTCATAGAAAAAAATTCCATGCCATTTTAACAGACAGCTTTAATTATATAGTTTGTAGATAAAAAGGTTACAAACTTTCGAGACAGATTGTAGATATTTAATTACTTATTTATAAAACTTTCAATTGCACAAAGTAAATGTAGGTATTACTTGATTTTTGTGAAAAATATTGCGCGCAAGTTTTTAAGAAAGAGTAAGGAGGAGTAGCACACAATCAAACGATCATAATTCAAAATTTTACGGTTTCCTTCAGCTTGAAGGTAAAACTCGACAAGCGGCCGTTTTTAAGCGTGGAAAAAAGTTCTTCTGAGCCGCTTAAAGTACGACAGCGACCTCGTCTTCTCTCGTTTCCTTTTAAGACGCACGGGTAGTTTTATCTAGGCTCTACGATAGAAGTCGCTCCTATCAGCGAGACGCGTTATTCTACTTTTTACCAGCACGGATTTATCCGGACCAGCCCTTGTCAAGTTCGTCTTGAGAGAAAGAGAGAGAAAGAAAGAGAAAAAAGAGGTAGAAGGAGAGAGATGAGATTGGTGGCATTAGAACGAATAAGCTTCATAAGTACAGATTATAGTGAAAATTTGGATTGAGATTGCGTATGCGGCGCGTTATTGCTTTTCGCGACGAGCTCGTGGTATTCTTAATTAAGTCGTTAGAGTGTGCGAAGGGAGAAATAACGTCGCTTTTTTTCTCTTGTCCTTTCAACGTGCAACACGTTCAGATTTGCTTTAATTGGACACTACAGATACTTTGAAACAATTACGGTGAAAAGTGCTATATCGGTTCTTCTTTTCCGATAATCGTATTCCGCAAATACTCTTAATGATTTCATTTTATATTGAATAACCCTGATTATTTTAGTATAGAAGAAATAAGGAGGAAAGAGAGAGAAATAAAAGTTTATCAATTCACTTAAAATGCAAAAATCAGTTCCATTAGTAGCAGTAATATCATTTCAATGCTTAACAAAGTATTCTTAATCCTAAATATAATACGATGATTTTCCGTCTTTTACTGTACCTACTTGATGGGTCGTTCGTGCCGCGAGTTAATTTTCATAATTTTTACAAGTAAAGAAAAATTATTAGAAATTTAGATAATTCCAAGGAACGGAAGTACGCCATTACTTTGTATCGTTATTATGTTATAATAACGATTTGACATTGCAAACTTTTTATAATCATAACACTAACACCGGAGTTGAAAGTCAAATCGTTACTTGTAACGGATTGAAAAAGTCGCTCGTTACTGAAAAAAGTAACTCGATATTTGTAACGAGTTACTTTTACTTGTTACTTGTAACGAATAAAATAACACGTTGAAGCAAGTTACAAGTAACGAATTACTTTTCATAGTAATTTATCCAACCTTAATGTTTAGTTAATTATCGTTAGAGTCATAGAAAATTACAATGTCATTATCAAATCGTTATTACAAAAAGTAACGGTGAAAGTAACGTTTGTTACTTATAGGTACAGTGCCATCCCTTGGGTAACTTGCACATAGGTATACTTTAACAATTGTGTACTAAAAAAGAAAAAAAGAAAAGACGGACTATTATTTAGTCAAATATATTTCTGACTAAATATAATATTTCAACGAAAAGAAACGTGCACGAATAGCACAATTTTGTATACTAAGAGTTATTAAGTGTTCTTAATAATATAATAAGTACTTCGCAAAAATGTTATTAGACACACGAATCTGTGTGAGAAACTCGGCTAAGATTTTAATATTTTTGGTTTTAATATTTTGTAATTTTAATATTTTTGGAGTTTTTGTGCAATTACATTTTAAATATTTCATCCACGAAAAATTATGTATAGCTATTATTTAACATTCATGTGATCAACAGCGAGGATCTCGTGAAAACGTATCTTTCAGCAAAATATTCCACATGCGATATTGCATCTTAGAATTCGACGATGAGCTATGTATTAACCGCGTATAGCAGGAAGACCCGTCCAAGATGTCCTAGAAAAAGTGTGTAATAACTCAGTGAACCCGGTAGACTGCTGCAATTTTTCTCTGTCGCGCCTCCACTCGTTCTTTTTTTGCGTTCATGATACAATGTCGCTTAGATAGCACGTCGTGTCCACAATAACGGAAGATATTAGATCGATAAAAGGGCACCGTTCCCAGATGTAATAAAAACGTATAAACGCCTACGTAACGCATAGCAATAAAAATATGAATCCCCCACCTTTCTATCGCATTTGTTCCACATACCTTCTAGAAAAAAATCTGATTTATCTTTATGGAAAACCGATTTACAATATTTGCAAGCTCCGTAAAGTCATTTAAGTTGGTTGTGTTGCGGAGTATAAATCATTCGATCTATCTAACTATACAATTTACGATTACTACAAAATCATAAATATATTTTGACTATTCGTTTAATAATTTTCACAATAATAAAAAAACGTGGTTATCGATTTATATTTATTGAAACTACTTCGTTTCATAGAGGTAGACATAAAATAGAAATATGATACAATGATGAGTCACATCTAATAATAAAAAAGACAAGGTGAAGTAATACAGTACTATGGTTCTATTGAACCAGAAATCTATTAACCAAGAAAGAAGAAAAGAAAAAAATACAATAGAACTAAAAATTGCTAAAGAAAAAGATGTTTGACGATTACAATTTCCAATTTTTTTTTTCATTTTAAAGAACTTAGAAATGTAATTTCTTGTATTAATTATGATAATTTTTCTCTCTATGCATCTACCCATTCTTTTTATTAAAAAGTTAGGAAGCGAAAAACGGGAGTCGTACAATAATTAGGAAATTTCGAAGCAATGACATACACATGGGGAGTCAGGGTCGGCCAGGGTTATCGCCATTTCCGAATCGATTCTGATAATTGAATAATCAATCGAACCCCCGGGATAGAACCTAGTGCCCTCGAGTAATCTCTGCCAATCAAGATTCAATTAAAAATTGATGGTCTCTCCCCCTCGTCCTTCTCCCATAGCTGTTACGATTTACATGGCCGCTGTGTCGTGCGTACGGAACCGCCTGGTTGCGTACCCGCGACTTTCTATCACGTGAGTAATGGTATTCGGCAGGAAATGAAGACGGATGGGTTCCACCGATTGCTGGCGTTGCTATTAAAGCGCGCAACCAAACCCCCTCGTTCGATTTGGGTTCGATACCACCACACGAGTCCTTCGTCAACCCTTACAAAATCTCGCCGTGAATCCAAATCTATTCAGGAGACACACGAACATGTATACAAATGAATCATACAAAAATCTGTATGATTTGAATCCAATCTGCAGTCTCTTACTACATTCACGCGTTCGCCATATTATCATCTTATTATTTTTATTGCGAATCTCTCGCTATCTATTATATTTTATAGTATCTTTCGTCTCACGCGTCTTTATACTTCGTGATTTATTTCCACATTATTGTGGAGATTCGAGCTTTGTACTAGTACTTGTGTCTATAAGAGGAAGAAAATAGAATATATAAAATATAATATATAAATACCCCCCAAAAATGAATAAAACGCGTTTCAATCAATAGATTTTAAAAGAACCGTTATATATATATATATATATATATATGTTACATATATAAAAGACGATTTTAAAAAATACGACTTTAACTCTGTTGATTTCTGAACAGTTACATTGCAAAACATGAGGTGAAGCGAAAACAAAGGTTGATCTATTCATTTGCGCTTTAAAGGTTGTGACGCGGAAAACGTTATCAACGCGCGTCGATTAGCGTCAAACGATACTATAACCGTGTTAAAACAAAGATAATGGATAAAACTTTTGTTGTCTTGATTATCGACTCGCTTATCAAATATACAAGTGGGATGATTGTAAAATCGACAAAATAAAATAAGTTGAGTGCGAAATAGCTCGAGTTATTTTCAACGCGTTGATATTATTGGTATTTTTTGTACATGCTACTGATTAGTTAATTTTATTATCGCAGAAGTTAATTAAAGTTCTACGAATGATTCCCTTATCTTAAATCATACTTTAATTTTAAACAGTCTAACATTATGCCTTAATATTAGTTATTTTCCAGATTACAATTTGTATATAATTAAGAACATCAATTGCTTAGCAATCTCAACTTCTTAAATGAAAGATTTAATGTTGTTATTTTTTTCAGAGCAAATGCGACTGTAATTAACATAGTTAATTGCGCTGCAACTTAAATTTTATTCAATCTTTCATGTTGAGTCATATTTTTTTAATGAAAACTTGTAGCCATAAATTCATTTTATATATGTGAACGAGGTAATATTCGCAATTGAAATGATCTTTATAGTATGCTCTTCATTATTCTGGTTACTCTCGTTAATTAACGTCGTCTGTGCATGAAGGATGTCACTGAGGTAATTGTGTTTGGATCAACTGCTATTCTAGCGATCTCTCTCATCGAACAACGGCTATGGGAGATCATCAGAGGCCACAGAATTTCGTAATTAGTCTACGGCCTCTACAGAGGCAGGTGTTGAGTAGGCATCTACTTGTCCTATCGGCACATTCTTTGATTTCATCGAATCTTTTATATGTCTATTCAAACAAGTGAGATTCATTTAAACGTATAGTAACACTAGCTTTATTAAAATCTTTTCATTATGCGGTTCCACCATTGTTTTTTATTTGAAATCATACAAGAGAAAAAAAATCGTTAAATTATGTCATAAAATATGATTGGTCGGCCGATCTCAATGTATTAAAAGGATTGATGTGTTTCTTTGAACATGCAATTATCGTATTATTATCATAAAGCGCAATACATAAACCGTTGAACCGTAATACTGGCATCCAGCGAAAAACAAATTAAACTTGTGTTTCTAAATGAATTTACTAATTAATTTGGCTTGAAAATAATTTGTGCGTTGGGTAATTTAATGCAAAAGCAAAAAATTACATTTCACACGTAATTAAAATTGTATTTAATAACAATTTCACGTAAAGACAAACACGATGTGCAAAAATAAGTTTTAGCTTGCAAATATATATATGATATTAAATTCACTGATATAAATAATTTCAATCTTTTATTACAAGATTGATGTATGTATAGAAATAGAATGTATTTCTGTAATACCTGTTTTATTGAAATTCAATACATAAATTTGTGTTAATTTATTGCTATTTATCACATTACCTCATAAATGTATATAATTAAAAATTTTATTGTCTGAATTAATTAAACTACCTTAACATAGATAGAGCGAAAAAGAGATAGATTTAAAAAATTAGGTTTGATAACAATTCATTTAGACTATATTGAACAAAATACATCTTTGTTATTGCCAGGTAAGCTAATTTTACGAAGAAAAAGCACCAAAGTTACTTATCCGTCGTACCGTCTAGTAATCTTCCGACAGCAGAATTTCGGAGCATTCGTCAGAATCCGGGCGTTCCACAGAAATAGCAACATTGCTAATTCTCCGATCCGACTCATCCCCGCGGCGTAGCGGAGAATTTGCTCCTCGAACTCGTAATTTGATTTTTCAATGGTACGAAATTTGGTTAATCCGAGATATCTCGGAATGCAAACGAATCTAGCCAACCATGTAAACCAGGATGCGCGTCGTGTTACTCGAAAGGATTTCGCTGTCGACTAATCGAGGATGAAATCTAGAAACACATTCGATGCTCCGCAAGTCACCGTTAGATGGTATTCGGATTTAATCAGGGCTTAATAAGGATTAAACGGGCCATAGCACGATTGTCAATTGTACAGTGCTCTTTTCGTATATTGGAGTGCTGGATTTAATTTTAATCGCAGATTTTAGTTTTGTTTTAAGCAAACAATTGCAACTGTTGTAGATCCAGGCAATTGATGAAAATGGTTACGCGAATCGTTCGTCATATGAGTTTGAAATTATTTTACGACTCTCATTTCTCACATGGATGGGATTCGCATAAATCTATTCGTCGTGTAACACGTGTGTTATCGATGTCCGCGTAACGGCAAAGTGACGAGCGTGCGATATCACATTATTGAGGAAAATGTCGGAACGACGTATTTACGTATGGTGTTTCGAGAGATTGACCTACATACACTGTTAGTATCGCGGTACAACGCTGAAATGTTTTACTATGGCGCGTTATACCATGGTACAATGTATGTAACACGTGTTCTTAATCTCTCAGTATATCAGCAATAATGGGCCCCGAAGCTGAACGGGGCACAGTGGCTCAGTAAATCTCCCCCCAAACCCGGTATAAACGACCATGGTGGCTCTATCTTCGACCAAGCTTGCTCACACCAAATCGGTTACCTGACTCACTGCTTGATGGTTTAATGACTTAGAAACCCTTCCACTTGGTACCGCAAGTTGCTGAGATTTTCTTCACTCGCTCTCTCGATCTTGTAGAACAAGTTCGTTTCAACCGCAATAGTCGTTCTGGTTTCTGTTTGCTAAATTATATTGTTTCTTTAGACGTTTAGTTAATCTGATGTGGGACTAAAATAGTAATTTATAATAAAATTTATTTACCTATTATTAAATTGAATAAAAATTATAAAAATTAAAAAAGTATTTTTTGCAAATATATGTAAGTGCAGTATCGCAATAGTTACATTTTTCTATTCTTTTTCCTTTAGAGCAATCATGAGTACAAAATATCTACAAGTGAATGTACATAAAATTTTCTATAGAATTTTTTTACTTTTATTATATCATATATAAAATGTTTCTTTTTTTTTTCATTTATACTTTATGCTGTTCTGTAACACAACACAACAGTTTTTTTTTAAGGTTTTCCCATAAATACATGATTGCATTCAACTGCGATTAAACTATTAAACATTGTAACGCGCTCCAATTTTGTATTTAAAATCGTATTATAAAAAAATAAGAAAAAACAATATAAATAAAAAACTGATTTAAGACAAACATGTATTATCAATAAAACAATCATATTATTATTTAAATTATATAATTTGCAAATGAAAATCGTAAGAATCTTACTTTCCTATTTGCAGGTCACATTTTTAGTTGATTTTATATAGGAACAAACCACACAGATATATGAATTATGAATTTTTACTTCTTTAATTATCTAAATAGATCAAGTTTATATCAGTATTAATAAAGTGCAATATTTAATTTCCGAAAAATAAGGGGATATCTCTTTAGAAGACCTATATCAGTGTCGGCGATTTTCTCAAAACATTTTTTAATAACAAATACGAAATGTGATCTTCTTCACGGACTCTTGTGGTTCAAACATTCCAGTACTCAAGGACAAATGAAAGTGCAGAGTTGTTATTGGTAATTTCAATAAATTTTGTCTATTGAATCTGAATTCATCAATATCCTTGATTCAAACATATAATTAATATATACGTTTCGACTCTTTTTGAGTCATCTTCAGTACAAATTCAATCAATTTATAATAATAGTTATTTTGTGAGTCATGTCACATTTTTTAGTAAAATATGTAGATAATGAATTTATAAATAAGTGTGATGGAAATGTTTAATATTCTTGAACAAGAAACATTTTTCATGTGGTTGTTAAAAAAATGTTTAAGAAACTTGAAAAGATTATGAGCAAGAAGCATAAAGCGGAATGATGTTTATTTAATTATCGGTCGGCGTTCATTGAAGTCGCAACATTGACTGGACGATTAATCGCGACACGCTATCACACGAGAATTATGACACCGTATTCGTCCTTATGCGCGATTAAACCTGACAGAGATAAAGACGCGCGCGAGGAGGGGAACTTTAGCGGTTGAGACGCACGCGATACCTCAAATGGAGTTGATATATTATCGATGGCGAAGATAACCTAGATAAGCGTCCGAACGTCCCTATATTAATCGCCAGGTGGCACGTGATGGATGTGATAGCGCTCCAGAAGGTTCACGCGGGCCTCAGACGCACCATGCAGCCCCGGCCTTAATTACAATACCGATAGCCCACGTCTTACGTTATACCGATATTCGGCAGGGCGTGTTATTAATCGCCAATTACCCAACCCCGCAGACCCAATTTAGAGCGACCGGAACTACGAAAATCATTGGCTAATGCTCGAGCTGCGGTGATGAGATATGATGAGCATGGAACCTGAGAGATATCAAGAGATATCACTCTTTAAATCCAGGCATTGGACATCTTATCGCTTCACCGTACGGTTGTACTCTTTGATCAAGTCGCCCGCATTAGCAGCCTACGATCGACTAGTTTGGCGCACTTGCTATCGGGTGCATGATTACGCTCCGACGATCACGCAATTCGTACACGTGGTCGAATAAAGCCTCGGGAATTAATCGATTCGCTCTCTAGAAGACGGGTCGAATTCGTCAATGCGGCTGGAAGAGGTGTAGGAGAGACGAAGAGACAAGGCTAGCGGGTCTGGTTGGCAGCGAACTGCCCTTAGCACCCCCGACTAACAGACGAGCCGGTGCAACGTCGCTGATTGGTGGCAGTAATTAACGTCCGGTCCTGATCTAGCGGCTCTGTGTAGCGTACCAAACACGTCCACTGCCTCGTCGTGCTACATAGATCATTGTTGCGCGAGCTGCCGTGGTTAGAGGAACTCCAGCTAGAAGCAGTACGAGGAGGCTGCGGTTTCAATAGATGCCCGAACGTTGTAGCGGATTAGCATACTGGCCCCGACCGCAGTGGAAACTGGGTTAGGTTTTAGGAAGCGCTCTCACCAATGTGGGGAAGGAGCCGCCTTGCTACGTCATTGGTTAACGAAAAGCCTTTCGCTGAAACTTCCCTTCGGGCGTACCCTCCGAAATCCACCCCGCATCCCACCACAACGAATTGGTGTTCGAAAACGCGATAGGAAAATCCTCCAACGAGCTCCTCAAGTTGTTATTTAACAAAGTCGATTCCACGTCCTTGGCCTTTTTAGTGCCGCGTGTGAGAACAGAAGAATTACGTGCCATTCGTGGCTATCATTACCAAGTAATCGCTTTAATTTGCGTTTCGCATATTATGTCAGAAAGTATCATTTTTATGTGCCATTTTATATATGATTCAATTAATTAATCTTTTATTTCCCAGTTGAATTTCAAAACAAACTCAACAGTTTTCAAATATTTATGTCATCGTTCTCAAGTATAATGAGAAATTATAATTCCATTAGTTGCAAATATCGTGATTAAGTGCAAAGTTCACTAATTTCAGACATTATTAAGTAGCATCGGATAATGCACGTTAGAAAATTCCGTCAACAATATACTCTGGGGAGTCAAGATTCAACTTTAACAAAAGTTAAACGTAGCACAATCTGCTTGCACAACAGGCATTTGTGAAGAGACATTTCAGTTCGTTCAAAAGAGTGAAAAACTATGTGACTGGTATAGCAAACTAACGGAATGCGGACGTCTGAGAATGATTTAACGCCCATCGTTTACAACTCGAATGGTGATTCGCGTTGTTCGAGATTCATCTTTACCGTCGGAAAAACGGCCGTTTTCAAGTCGCGGTCGCGGGGGTTCGAGCACTAACGAGCAAACACACCTCCTCTCTCGTTGGTATGCAATCGCCCGATTCACCACGACGACGACACGGTGGCGGGAGTGCCGTGGCTGTGTTGGTGCAGTCAGAGGTTGCATGGCAGATTGCAGAGGAAGGAGTGCCTAGAGAGAGAGAGAGAGTTGGGGGAACCACGCTCCACAGTAATGACGGCAGTACTTAGGGAAGCGGGCTTAAACCAGTACCCAGATATCGAACGAGTTAGCGATACGTTAACGATTCCCGACCCCGGTTGTCACACATCCGCGTTGCTAGTACCGGAACGAGAAGCGGAGATGGCGAGTATACGGCATCAGCGACTGATAACGATATAGACGTACATGAGGATTAACGCTTCTTCGATGTGATCAATTAGGAAAGATAATGCGGTGTATTCGTCACATGAAATTATTATATTATTAATATTAAATATAATATTATTAAATTAT
>NW_017277082.1:720365-751143 GCF_001594065.2 Cyphomyrmex costatus | reverse complement strand
TTAAATTATAAATATTAATATTACATTATTTGGTGAAATAATAATAATACATATATCATACATTCACCGATTTCAATAAATTCGAGCAATATGTATTTTCAATATAAATAAGTAAATATGTATATAAATCTGACGACATTAAAATTTTTTTTTAAGTTACAGATACATGTGTGACTACTGTGACTTAATCCTTTAGAGTTGATGTAGATCCATTGGACCCATTCAATTATCGTATATCTCCTTAGAAATGACAGTGAATCTATTGAACCAATTCATAATATATTAAGAAAGGTGTTAAGTATAATTCACGATTATAAAATTTTTTGTGTATATGTGTAATTAAAATATGTATATTCAATATAACATTTATTAAAGTTATTAAAATATAGATATATTTAAAAATACAATAGTGAGGCTCTTTACAAATAAAAAAAATAGGAAATTTTGAAGACTCAGAGTTAGTTGAGTATTTAATTGCAAATAAAAACTTACATATATACAAATGATATTCCTTACAAATAAAAGTTCGCTAAATAATTTTTCTTACAAATGGCAATTTAAATTCAAACATTTCGACTCTGATCGGGTCATTCTCAATGTTACAGTAATTTTATAGTTATAGTCGCAAAATTAAAACTAAACGTTTAAGCATTCTTCGTGTTTTATGTTAAAGGTTGCGTGTCAATAAATAAAAATAATTTAATCTGTCGCTGAATAGTTTGGCAAAAGCAATATGAATCCTGTTGAGATTCGATTGATAGAACAATAGTAATTGACATCGTGGTAAGACCCAACAGTTATTTGATCGAGCAATATTGCGGAAGAGAATTATGAGTGTTCACTACGATGTGTCTAATAACGTAAGGTTTATATATAATAGATATATTTAATTTAATTACCTTGTCCAACCGTGACCAATCGTATATCAAGTAACGATAAAAATATAACTGCACGATTTTCATTACCGTTACCAAAAAAATGTAACTGCTAGTAAAGTTATCCAAAAAATAATTTGTAACCGTATAATTTCGTTATAAATAACGGATTATTTCCACTCCCTGTTTATATCTCTTTTTATATAGAAAATAGATTTAGCATGTTGCTAGTACGAATATTTAATTCTCATCAAAATTTAATGAATATTTTGAGGTTACGCAAAGGATTTTCATTTCAGTAAGTAAAACTTTAAATTTCTGCCTCTCTCTCTCTCTCTCTCTCTTCTCAAAAATTCGCTTAGTATTTGAAGGATTAAGCTCTTCTGCGGAAGAAGCGCACCTTCCCACTTCTCTCAGGCGTTCATTAATTATTTAACACATTACTCGATGCCATTTCGTGTCCGCGGACTGCGAAGCATATTTTCTGGAAAATGCAGAGATGAGGAAGTTTGAAAGGATCGCGAAAAGCACGCTGATTATCAAAGAGTTCTCCACCTTTATCCAATTAGCTCGCCCGATAAGAATGACACAGCATTTCATTAAGTTCGCTGTCTTAACGCGTGATTTTAGATCTGTACCTTTTATTAACATAGTACACGCGTGAATAGTGCATGTATGAGTAGAGAACGTTTACGATCCGTAGGCGTAAACCTTCCGTATAGTAGTCGAGGTCAAACTGGTGACAAAGGCCACAGGGTGGACTCCTGTAAACAGCTGAAACAGCAACCGCCAGTGCTGTTAACTCCACCCTCCAACGTGAACAGCTTGACACCGCAAAGCGTTTCCTATAACTTTCGCTTTCTCATCCTTATGTGATTGTTCTTATTGTTAGGGAATACTACTGTTATATATCGAGATCTGAGCTGTGTGTTAAATCGTCCGAGAAAACAAGATTTCTTCAAATCGATGAACTCCATTTGTAGTTTCGTGCTTGGCTGAATTTATCGTCGTCATGTTGCTATCACGTAATTATTATTATTATCATTAATCGCTGTATATCATTATAGTTTTACAATTCTTGTAACGTTTTAATATACACACACACAGTATATATGTATACAGTCGCGTGCAAAAGTTTCCGGCCAGTGACATTTTGTACTCTAATTTGTAAAAAAAAAAGCCTGATAAAATTTTAATCATTGTTAGATGTTAGTGCAAGATTTCGTTATTCAGAACTTGTATTAATACCTGAATGGTTCAAGTTTGATTTAAGTCTTTTTTTTATAAAACAGAGTACAAAATGTCACTGACCGAAAACTTTTGCACGTTACTGTATATGTGTTTTATTAATCTGAAAGATTATTTGCTGTTTACATCAGAATGGCTTTAAATTATCGCGAGATTTGTGCGAGATATAGGAAACAAAATCAACTAGCAAGTGATCGATGTGATCGGTTAGATCAGTGATAAAGGTATTGTTCTCTCTTTCTCTCTCTCTCTCTCTCTCCCTCTTTCGCCGATCGAATCGTACCACATACGATTAAGCACGATATTCTGTGAGAGAGAGAGAGAGAGAGGGGGGGGGAGGAAGGGGTGCCAGATGCGTACATAGGCTTAATACCGCATTTCCAAGCAATAGGAAACGATCAATAGCGTTTAACCGCCCTTCGGACCGGTTAAACCGATTCCGCTTTCGACGGATTGAACGTTTGCGCTCGGCAACACCGAAATTCGATTATGATCGCACCCTTTTGCGTTATAATCGTATTACACGAGAATGTGTAAAACGGGTATTTTCCTTCTTTTTTTTCCTTTTTTTCATTACAATCCCGTCGGATTTTTGTCCTGTGTCGTTTTTGTCGTGCGCAATAGTTAGTGTTACGTGGAATACGGCGAATTGTAGGCAGGACAAATGGTAATTAAATCAGCGATATCTACCGCGAGTCAGAGAGGGCAGCGGTTTCGGATGAACTTTTACCGAATGCGATGACAGCAGGGGGATGAGAAACAGCCGGAAGTCACGACCCCATTGTTGGGTCGGCATTAACATATAAATAAACTCGGTCGTCGAGCTCTACTCGGTGTTAGACAGCTTTGCAACTTTTTTAATAAAAGGGAGCCTCCTCGGCGTCCGGTTACTCGAACTGTCCGAATGCCGATTAATTATACGTCACGCAGATATTGTCTTTTGATCGCATATCCTATTATATGAATTGGAATTACTCTGAACACAAATTCGTTTCTCTTAATTCTTTGCTGTTGAAGTGCACTTTTGGGACATAAAGTTTAAATTGCACTTGCGAGACACGTATACGTATATTCTTTCTTTCTATATAATATGAACAATTATATTTTATAAATCTCTTTTTTCTTTTTCTTAATCTTCTCTATATTCTTTAAAGAATCCATCGATATTAATCCTTGACAAGTATTATCAGCATTTTTTCAAAATTTTATGTATAATCCCGAGTTGTTGTTTTTTGAAGACTCCTATTAATGACAAAAGAGTTAAAATTTATGTTGTCGGCAGAAGGTACATTGAAAACAATTTAATAAATTTTAATAAATATTTTTTTAAATTAGTCTTAACAAAATATTTAATAAACATAAATACGTACATATTTATTAGATATAAGAACCATTAATTTGTGTGGTTTAGCTTTTTTTTTATATTTATCTAAATATTTTTATTATAAGTAAATATTCTACTAGGATTATACTTAAAGAAATATTTATTAAATTAATAATTTTTTTCTCAGTATATATTAATGATTTAATAATTTAGTTTACTATTATATTAGAAATATGAAATTAATGAAATTAATAAGAATCAATGAGACTCTACTTTATAATCTTACACACATTCGTTTTTTTATTTCAAACGTAATTCAGGGTGCATGTACGCGTTTAAATACCGGCTGGTTTCAATAGATTGTACTATACATAGATATACCATGCTGTGTACACAAACTTCTCCACTATCTAATCCTCTTTGAGCTCTGTCTACTTCGCAACGCGAGACGAGGGAGAGAGGGAGGGAGGGAGGGAGGGAGAGAGAGGGGGGAAAGAGAGAGAGCGAGAGAGAGAGAGAGAGAGAACATCCGTTATCGTGGTAGATGCGCGTGAACACGCATATTTAGCTTGGCGTTTGTTGTTCACGAACGTGCGTGCGACGTGAGGGTGTTCGCGAGATCGGTAATGTGCGCAACACGTACGAGCGTGACTCGTATGTGGCCACAATCAGCCACACGCAGCACACATCCAACGGCTGCTAATTATTTTATCAGCGTTTCTCTTTGACGGATCTCAAATCCTCCTCGCATTTACATGAAATACGTAATGAATTTGCACCACCATGCATTTGAGTACCGATTGATAATTCGATCTTAAGTTGTTTGAAATTTCGTCATGAATTGTTTAACGCAGTAAAGGGTCCCCTTGATAGGCTCATTTTAATATCCATAATTAATTGTCAAGGATTGTTCATTATATAATAATTCCTTTAGCGAGAAAATTCTGTAACTTCATTTATTAATGATTGTTTAAAAACAAAAATTAATCAACAAAAATTTAGAAAAAAAAGAACGATTACTTTTTACTTTGTATAGGTCAAAATTCATTTTTTCATTACAAATAACATAGCTATGCTATTTCTCATGTGAAAAAGAACGACGCAGATATTTTTAAAGATTACTATTTGTTAGGAAAATTGTGCGAAGTGACGACGAATTAGTTCCACCGCCATTTAGTGCCTTTGATCTTTAATTAAAAGCTCTTTTCTCTGTCTTGTTTTGTTTCTGTACCTCTTTTCGTGAATTTCGCCAACCACGCAATTTTTAATCGTCCTAACTCCAACTCGCAATGGTGAATGGATGTAGAGGAAAGGGAGGGCATATCGAGGACAATTTGTGTTACAAATAGGCTGAGGACAGCGTAATAGGTAACAAGAAGAAAACTAAGTGATCGCATTAATTGTGTCCGAGAGAAGAAGTTTTCCCGTACGTTCTTTTCGTCTCTAACGATCCTCTGGGAGAACAAGGAGAGAAAGGGCGGTAATAAAAAAAGAGTTATTTCGGTCGGTTGCTGATTCCGCTAAAATTCTCTGTAACATGAAACCAGCTAAATACAAAGAAAATAATCGGTTTCTACGATTTACTTGTAAAAGATTAAAATACAATCTTAAAATCATTTCTATTAGTTTTATCAACTAAGTAATTTTACAATATTTTTGCATTTTTTTTCTCTTAAAATTATTGTATGTTTACTATTATTTTATGTTATGATATTGCATAATTTTTTGTTAGAATAAATATTTTATTTTTAATATAATAATAAATAATAGAATATACATATTTGATATAAACTTATACAAAAGAATGATGGAAGATCATATGAGCATGACTTGCATTAATTTTTCATCGATAGATCATATATATAATAATAAATATTGTATTATTTTTATTAAGTTATATAAATACTTTTGTCATAACAGTGTTAATATTAATAAGACATAATTTTTACAAATAGTGTTTTTTTTCTCATAAAGTAATATAATACATTATTATAATTTACTATCATCGTTGTTAACTTCGTTTGTTGGCATGTCGAGATCTGGCGTAATTAGGCACTGTATAGTGAATAGTTGCGAGATCCAGTAACTGATCCAGTAATCTTTGTTGGTTATGCTAATTAACGTTGATGTACTGCGTTCTTCGTAGCTATTCTGCTATAACGCGGCCAGTTTCGTATCTGAGAGACAGAATAGTATCAAATTTCAATTCGCATCTCGGCGAATCGATACGCGTTTCATATTCAATCAGGCAATTAACGTACACGCAGTTTCGCGTTGGTAGTTTTAGGAAAGGATGAGCGTCGACAGGACCGCCTCCATTCGGTGGCTTTAGGCATTGCCGGACTATTTCCTACTGAAATATTAATTGCAACGCGATAGGATAGCCAACGTTCATCGCGTGATTGCTATGGCGAATTACGGGCGGAGTTCTTGCGTAGCGATCGATTCGCATTAAAATCTGATTCACGTCGGATTTTACCGTCACAGTCGATAAAGGCATCGATTTGCTGTAGAAGATTCAAATCGCTAAAGGCAACGAATAATTGATTAGCAAAGCGAACGCAATCTGATAAAATAGAATTTATTCCCATGAATTATTTCTAAAAAGAGTCCTATATGTGGTAATATGTGGGTTGAATATATAATATTTAACGAGACTATTATAATAAACTGAATATTAATATATACCAATAAAAATTAAACAGCATTATTATTTTAATAAACATTTGATACAATCAAACTATGTTGAAATTACATGTGCATAGAGTATAACCGTAATATACTAATATTTATAACCCTTATTTATTACTCTTCATTAATTGTAATTATTAGAACAATCAAAAATATAATTATAATCCCGTTTTAAAAGCCTAATATGCTCCAAAATTAAAAAAAACTATAAAAAAGACAAAATAAGCTCTTAAAAAATTTAGATTTACATTTTAGATACTACTTAAATTATTTACAATAGCAGAGTACGATAAACTTGATAAAAGATTATTTGTATTGTATTGTCATTTTGATAATTATTAATTAATCTTATGGCATTTAAAAACGGAAAGATTAAATTAAATAAACACACACACATATATATATATAATATTAAACTAAAAAGTTTAATTGTTCTTGTTTAAATTTGATTATAAATAAATGATAAATATTTCACTTAAATTTTTTAATAAAAAGTTCTGACTATTTGATTGTAAAATTTTTATACATTGAAACTTTGTTCGACATCAATTTGTAGGTGCGAATTTAAATGCCACTATTTCATAAACATTGTAATTGTTCGTTTTTATAGAAGATTTTCTAGTCAAGCTTGTTGAAATTGTTTTCGAAGCAATAAAATTATTATTTAATAATGTAGACAACTTTTTTCTTGATAATATTTCCGTTGCTGCAACGGAACACAACATATACTTTATCATTTTAATTAATAAAATTAATTTATTTTAAGTATTTCAGATCTTGTTTATAATTCATTTTAATAAAAAAAGAAAACTAATTCTAAATAAAGCAATAAATGTAAAATGTATAAAAAAATAAGTAAAATATGGAAACATTATACATGTATGTATTTATGAGTGAAATATGCAAAAATATGTACTATTATAAGTGAAATATGTAAAAATATGTTGTAACATATAGGACTAAAAAAAATGTATAATTTCTTTTTCTTCTAAAATAAATGTATATCTCTTAATTTCATTATTAAATAAAAAAATACGCTGTAGTATATTTTCATTAACCTGGTGATAATTTATATTTCCATAATGTTCTTATTTAATTTTATAATAAAAATAACATATTTTACTTTAATGAATTTAAATTATTTTCTCTCTGCAATATTAAATTGTAAAAAATAACGATTGTTAAAAAATTTTATTAAAAAAATAGATCTTTCAAGTTGCTTCTGTGTGACACATTAGTTACCTACAAAAATATCTCAAAATTTTGGGTATGTTAAGTTAGCACCCCAACTATAGTACTCAGGAGTTCTGATTAGAGTTCCCACTTCTTTTTGACGAGACGAAGAGTTCCCTATAGTTAATAACAAGTGTTCCGCTCCATAAACATTTTTTTTACATTTTTTAAAAATGGGGTGCTAACTTTTTATCGAATTTCGAGGTAAAATAGTTTTGAGCGGCTTAATAGCTTCAATTTGCGATTGCCTAGAGTTCCTGATATGTAAAAAAAATTTTCGTATAATAAAAAAAAAATTAAAAATTTTTTAAAAATTAATTCTTAGATACAATAGTTCTGATGATAATTCCTGCTTCTTTTTGACGATACGAAGAGTTCTCTATGATTTTTAATGACATATGCGCTTAATAATCATTTTTTAATAATTTTTTAAAAATGAAGTGCTAACTTTTTAACGAAATTCAAGGTCGCATAGTTCTAATCAGCTTAACAGAAGTATTTTGTGAATACCTAGAGTTCTTGATACATAAAAAACATTTTTGAAGAATAATAAAGTTTAAAAAAAATAATAGAAACCTTTGAAAATTTTTTGGGAGTACCGAGTAGTTCTGAGTTGCGTTTCTTATAGTACTCGACGAGTTCTATCGAAAACTGTAAGGTGGAAAAGCGATTGGACCAACGGTTTGCAAGATACAGCGACATTTGTCAGAAGATCAACAATTTTTAAAGTGATTTCCACTATTTTTTTTAAACTTTATTATATTTCAAAAATGTTTTTTATGTATCAAGAACTCTAGGTATTCACAAAATAGTTCTGTTAAGCTGATCAGAACTATGCGACCCTGAATTTCGTTAAAAAGTTAGCACCTCATTCTTAAAAAATTATTAAAAAATGATTATTAAGCGCATATGTCATTAAAAATCATAGAGAACTCTTCGTATCGTCAAAAAGAAGCAGGAATTATCATCAGAACTATTGTATCTAAGAATTAATTTTAAAAAAATTTTTAATTTTTTTTTATTATTCGAAAATTTTTTTTACATATCAGGAACTCTAGGCAATCGCAAATTGAAGCTATTAAACCGCTCAGAACTATTCCACCTCGAAATTCGATAAAAAGTTAGCACCCTATTTTTAAAAAATATAAAAAAAATGTTTATTGAACGGAACTCTTGTTATTAACTATAGGGAACTCTTCGTCTCGTCAAAAGAAAGTGGGAACTCTAATCAGAACTCCTGAGTACTATAGTTGGGGTGCTAACTTAACATATCCCAGAATTTTATCCTACTTTAAGTGTTAAGAATAAAATGTTAATCTAAATTTAAATAAATGGTAGTAGGTCACATAAATTAAATATGAAAAATATACAGCAACTATTCAGAAGTCTATAAAAATGATGCTATGGTGCTGACAGGAGTTTCTGCCTACAAGTCGTTTACCCTGAGACCGTAACCCCTTTACGACGCAGCCATTGTTACGAGCAACAGTTTCGTTCTCCTCGAGGCTCGAGTTCTATCGCGATAATAATCCGAGGCGTCGTGAGGAGGTCGATGATGGAAGCGAAGGGGTTGGCGAGAGGCAGAGGAAAACGAAGTCGCGGCAGTCCGTGCTCTCGCGCGATGCCGCTGGGGAGGGTTGAGAGGGTGTCGTGGGAGGATGGGATCGGGCGAATTGTTTTAATAAAGCGGTCGCGGAACGTAGGACGGTGGTTGAATCCGGTAATTGACTTGGAAGCTCGTGCGCCGGGGGAACGGCGCGCGAGGGAAATATTCAAATTCCTTCATTACTCGCTCAAAGAATCGCTAATGCTGGACGGAATCGCGCGGAATATTATTATTCCACTATTTTAGCAGTTTCTACCGACCGTTGTGACTTTTATCGAGGTCGAAGCGATAACGGGAGACAGTTAGGGGGAAATAAGTGCATCCTTCCTTTTTTCTTTCTTTTTTACTCGATTGTCGATTACCTTCTAATATACAATCAAATACATTTAATCGTTATGATCAGAAAGCTATTTCATAAAACTAAAACTTTCTATTTTATTAGCAGAATATATGTCAAGTTTTAAGCCTTGTTCCTGAACAGTTTTTTTAGAATATTAATTAAAGTAACATCTTTTCATTTTAATACTTAAATTGTGCTTGCGAGTATAGCACAGTACTATATTTTATAAATGTGTACGTATCTATATTATTCAATCAAATCATTTTCATTTATACATCGTATAATTTTATTTCTAACAATTGTTTTCACTATTATGTGGTAAACTCTTAATCGACCTTACTTTATTGTATATTTTCTCATTCCCTCTTCTTTTCCTTCTCTAATATTATTTTCTGCTATTTTGTACTCCTTTCCCTTTCTTTGCAGCTTATTCTTTGTTTTTATTTGAGAGAGGTTCCGGGGAAACGATGACGATGCTCGAGAAAACTGGGTTATTGTAAGCACTAGTACTCGAGCATCTTACATTCGTCTTCGAGCAAAGGCAAATTGTTAATTGAATGCGAAACAAAATCTGTCCCCTTTATTCCTTCTCCCATTCTCTTTACCGTTGTTATATTACTGACGAAGATTTGCGAAAGGTCGTCTGGAGGAGAGGTTGAACTTCTCGCAAATCCACGCGACAATCTTATTATCCCTGTGAGTATCCACGTGAGTGCCACTCATGAAGACTTGGAAAACTCCAAGCAGTGTCGAACTCTCTGCCAGAATATCTTTTGACCTACAGAATCGTACCAGACATTGCGATAAATCTTTAGCGTATTTTTTTTTTCGTATATCACTCTTAGTTCGCGAATAGAGAAGCATGCAATGAGAATAATTCAATAAATTGCGTTGTACTATCGTAATTTCTGGAAAGTGTTAATTTAATGAATAACTATGACTACATGTCATCAATATACTGATGCACATTTTCGGCAAATATGAGTGAGTGACGTTTTAGAATGTAAATTTGTCAATCTGCCACGGAAACTTAGAAATTATTGGCTAATTTCCAGCATTAAATGTAGTAATAAATGTATCAATTGAATATAACAATTGTTCAACGTTGGTTCATTGTTTTGCTTACAATAACTATTGCTGATATTAATTTTGTGCAGTAAAAATTTGTGCATCTTGTTATACCTTAAAACATGTGGTACGCAAAACAATAAAAATTTAATTTTCACTTGCAACCTACAAAATAAATTGGGTTTTACGAAAATAACCGTAGTATTATAGTAAAAAAGGTATTGTATTTCAAAAGACACATATCAAAATTTTCATTTTCCAGAGGAGAGAAAGATTATGTTTGAGCAAAACAAATTATTTTCGTATGAAATATTGCTTTACACAATGATATGTGTGTGGCTGATAAAAAATATAAATTAAAACATGTCAGTACATTCTCAAATTTCCAATTTCATTCAAACTTCAATTTTTTAACCAACAGATACGCGTTATGCATTAATTGAAGCTTGTTGTAAACAATTAATACTTGTGAAATATGAAGAGATAATAGTTATTCGTGTGTAAATATGTATATAGTTCATCTCTTTGGTATTTCATATCATTCGTTATTTATAGAAAAAACGATTTATAGAAGTAACATTTTGTTAACACATGCATCGCATCTTCGAATTAAATTGTAGTGAAAGAAATAATAAGAATTATCTACATAAATTGTTTTATATTATGCATTCATCTTCTAATAAAATTCGTGAAATCACATCAGTGAGACAGAACTTTTGCACCATATGTACCTCTAATCGACAGCTGCATGACTGTGATTTCGATTGTAGGAAAATAATTATTATGAGATTCAAACAAAATATACGCAGAATAAAGAGAGAAAAGGGGAAAGGGGGGAGGAGCAGAAGTAAAAAGCTATGGCAGGAAGAGGTTGTGTGACGATCGATGAAAATCTATTACCAACGAAATCCGACGTGAGCGCGACAAATTAGAGAATTAATTGTATAAATCCCTCGGCCTGCAAGGCGCGGTAGGGAGAAGCTTTGTAAAGAGGGTGGAGAGAAGAGGGAGGGAAGGCGAGAGGCGAGTTGAAGTAGAGCGGTGGGGACAGGGGATCGGTTGGTTAATCCCTTTTCGAATTTCCACGGACGCTCTCTCGGCCGCAAATTGCCGTACAAACCGTCGGAAATCGTTCGCGAAGCGTTAATAATGCAATTTAATTTTAATAACGAGCGATATCGGAACGCCGGCTGGCCAGAAAGACGAGCTGCGCATCACCTCGACAAGAAAGCGACGAATCGTTCCTTTGTGACATTATGTTGCAATCAACCAGTCCGAAATTAATATTATTTTAGTAAACCAAGTAGCGACTTTTCTATTAATTTCTCTAATCAATAATTTCTCCTTTCATTCACTTATTGGTACACAATCTAGTTAAGTTATTTACATATATCTTTTAAATTGTTATTCCTTTACACATCTCTCTCCCTCTCTCTCATTATTTATTACATATACGTAGTTATTTACTGAATTTCTTTCGATTATTGTATTAAATTTTTGTTATATCTTATTTGATTATTGTTTCATTACATTATCTCTATTACTTTAATATAAACATATAAGAAGTATACCTAGAAATATCGTCAAAATGTCGATCAAAATAATATCACGTCAATGATTAATTCTTTGTCTATATAATCCCTGAATAAAATTATTATTTCTTCACACAGACTCGTAGTAAATAAAGTCGAAAATTAACACAACACGCTTTCAAAGCTTGGCGTTTCGACTTGTATAGTTTGCAGTAAGTGCAGGAAGGTTTCACTGATCTTTGGTAATCAGTGCGCACCACGTTCAGATTATCAGCGGATTTGGAACCAGCAGAGAGCTGCAGGTCAAACGGACCACGGGGTTAATTCGCGTTAATTCAGATAATTAGTCTGCATAATTAAAGCCACGATGTTTGCATACTGAGGTGAAATATATATGCAGAGAGTGAGAGGGGGGGGGGTGAGAGAGGGGGGAATCTAAAAGTTAATCTGATTTCATATCATATATATTTGTTCTTTGACACGAAACATTTTTTTTATGCACTCTATTAGTTAAAAGAAACATTTAAAAATTAATATTTTCATCAGAATTTTTTTTACATTAAATTCATCAAATTCTTGATCTCAAAACAATCTAAGTATCTTCGCATTTTTTAAGATAATCAAAAACTTAAATCAAAAGTATTGAATATACATATGTATATACATACAATTTGCGTTCTATTTCTTACGCGTGTAGGTACGTAAGTAATATATAATTTCTAATTCCTTTTTATAATTATACGTCAAGAGTTATTAGCACGATCGATCAAACAAATAACGTAATTTGCTAGCTTGGCACAACGGGAACATAATCCCTTCACTTTCGGAGTTTCTTCGCTCTCGACGCGGGACAAGGAGAAATGGTATTGTGGTGCTAGGAGAATTGCTTCTTATATAGAGTTAATACACTCTCCTTAGTGCGAATTTGGTTCTTAATACAAGCACACTGAGTTGTGCAGACGCTCGTAAAGCGGTATTATGAGTTACGAGCCAGCGGGATTAAGGCCGATCAAGCTCTCGTAATTCCATCGGCGTGCTCTGCGCTTTAACTCTCTGTCGTACACCATCAGAATTTTTCATTGTCACTCACAATGTTACTAGATATTTGGCAGATATTCGTTGGTTAACGTATAACCGGCTGACATAAAACAAAATTCGTCATTTCGGATACACCATCTTGATAAAAAAAAGAAATGAAATATCTGTAATAGTACATACTTTGTTTTATGAAATCTGAAAAACAATTGTAATTCTTTCCACGTATTCAATAGAATCAAATAAGACTTAAACGTATTACAAATAAAAATTAAAACGCTTATTAATCAGCAAATGCATTTTATTTAAAAGAAATTTCATATTTTAATTATAAAAATTTACGATATTGCAAATTATATTGAAGGGATTTGGGACATTCTGTTACGTTGATAGAAAAATGATACAAGTAAAAGTCAATATTATTTAAATAAATGAATACATAGATTCGATTCTGTGAAGACTTATCTATATTTGTGTGGAAAAACGAAACATTTGTAGTTTATTCACTTACATAAAAAAGTGTCATAACTCTAATAAGGAACCGAATTTATAGTACACTTGTAATTTATACTGCAGCATTCAAATTTTGAATATTGCAGTGTAAATGTGACGTACTTTTAAAGAATACATTATCTACAATTTATAAAAAAGATAAAGTTATAGAAATTGGATTTTCTCTCTACCTTAATTAAAACGATGTTCTAATTCAAAATTTGGAAATGCTCTATACTGAAGTAACTGAAAGTTGCTAGTTTTAAAATGTCACTTTTCTATCAACGTAGCAATTTTATACATAATAATTATATAACAATTATAATCAAATCAACGCGCATGAGTGTTAATGCTTAAACGTAATTAAAACGTAGAGAATTATAATCCTATAATTCTCTCTCTTTCTCTATTTCTCTCTCTCTCTCTCTCTCTCTCTCTCTCTCTCTCTCTCTCTCTCTCTTTCTCTCGGAATAATAACGAGGAATAAAGTTCGTATATCAAAATGATAGCGTGTGACGCGGGATTAACCATATCGCCTACGGCAATTGCATACTGTGCATTGTACATGAGAATTCAAGTCGTGTCTTCGTTTCCATGATTCTGACTATATAAATAATAAAAAATATGATCCCTTTTCAGAGATTATGACGTGAAAACGTGCAATTATAGAATATGGAAACGGTTATAACGATGCCGTATTTGTCTGCTTTTTAATTATATTATGTCAATGTTCTTCAATTTAGAGCTAATGTATATTTAATTCGATACAGAAATTAGATTTAAGTGGTAATATGACAGCATATAAAATTACTCTAAATTTAATTAAGCTAGTTATACGTAAGGAATTTTTTAATTCACTGCTGTTTTATCATTAAGCAAGTCAATAATTTTTTCTTCATACAATTGTGTGATTTTGGATTACAAATATTTTCATTTAATATTTCGGAATATAACGAAATTCTTTTGATTCTTTCAGATTTTCAACGATTAGTGTGACAGTGCATGTACAAGAAAAAAAAGTCATATCTATGACAGATATGATTTTTTCTAGAGTCACATTTTACTTTCTACTTCTTCTTTTTTCATTTTTTTTTATCTTTAAAAGATATCGTCTTTGCTCGAAGTTCATATGCTGCATGTGGCGCAGGTGAGCACAGCAGGCGAGATCAAAAGATTTTGGTGGGTGAGGGGACAGAATCAGAAAAGTGGAAGGAAAACCGTGGACGGATAAGGGTTGAACAGTGAAGCGGAATGAATTGCTTCCGTGCAGACGGCAGCGTTCTGTAACTGATAGCTCTATCTTCATTTCTTTCTGACACGACAGTCTCGTTTCCTCCTCTCTTATTGTCTCCTTTGATTCTTACTAGCTCTCTATATCTTTTACTCGCGTTCTACGTTTTGGAAGCAGCCAAGAGTAGGCAGCGGAAGGAGAACGAAAAAGAAACGGTAAAGGATCGCATGCGTAAAAAATGATGAAACCTGTTCAATCTTATAGGTTTACGATTGAGTTTATCTAAGGTCGATAATTTCTTTTTTATTAATATTCTATATGATACATTTCTTTTCAAATCTTGTGATATTTGATGATGTGAAAGTTCAAAAAAGTTGTTCATTCTTGTATATTCTTACCTAAAAGCAATTGTTAACAAAAACACAGCCAATATTAATTACTAAAACTGCATGCTATATTAATCATTAATATTTTATTTTATTATAATATTTATTTAATTGCAATTACACAAAGAAAATATTTTATTCGTAGTTATTATTCATTAGAAAGCATAGTAACTATAACAAATTCCTACATTCATATTTGGTTCAGAGTGAAATAGGAATACTCATACATATTAAAAACTCGTTATTCATTCTTGATTAGATTGAGGACATAAATGTAGATAAATGATGATATACTTTTATTAATGTAAACTTTGCATTTTTAACCGTAAAGTATTATAATATATATATCCTGTGAACAAGATAAGTCAACAAAGATTTAATAAATTTAACAAATACATGTATATGTAAAATATGTACAATAGGTAAACTATGAAAATTATTACATCTTATTTTAGTAAAGAGAGAAAGAGAGAATTGATATATTTCTTAAAAATATTTCGATTTAAATTTTTTCGTGGTAGTTTCATTATAAGTAGCAGTGCGTATCTAGGTACTAACACTTTCAAGTATGTGTGTCACATTTATGTTAAAGACTATGTTGAAAGCATTACTGAAATTATTAAGCAAAGCAAATAATAAAAAAGCGTATAATTGCAACGAAATCGCACGAAGCATCGGCCGAGCATAAAGCCGGGATGATCCTATGTAATGAACAATTTCTTGTTTAACGAATTTTCTGGCGAGTTGTATTTTTTCGTTCTTTCCATTCTTTCGCACATCCACCCAAATACTATACGCGAAAGCGGCCTCGTAGAATCCGAAATGAATCCGCGGATAGGTATATAAATATGTGTCGAGGGGTTTAGAGGGGATAGCGAAGAGAGAAAGGGAGAGAGTATAGGGATATGTATTTAATATGTAAATTAAAGAAACGGGATTATGTCATGCGGAATGTGGCGTGTGATATTTCAAAGCTGGCCAACCTGAGGATTATATCCTTCCAGCCCACCTGTATCGGTATTATGTAAATCTATGCGCTCGCCTAGCAGTTCCGAATGTATCTAATATCTTATTTTTTGTACGTCGATAAATTTGATCGTGAATCTTTTGGGATAGGGGGAATCTATTCATAAATAGTATATTGAAATTTTGTTCCACATATAACAAATTTTGTAAAAACTGCAATATAAATCAATCATGTCAGTTTATAGTTTATATTTGTCGAAGTCAATTGATTTATATATATCCTGTATTCGTTTCTTTCTCTCTCTCTCTCTCTCTCTCTCTAGCGAGGAATGTATTGTCCTCGTAACAAAGTTTGTGTTATGATCTCAGCTCTTTTAGTATCGACGATAGACGATAAAATTTAGCCGAGAATGACGGCCAGTGAACTTACGTCGTCGCGTGGCTTGAATCGCGTTGGCGATTTCGTTCGTAGTAAATGGATTTTATTTAATAGCATACGAAATCGCATAATGTTCGTTAGGGATCGTAAAGCCGAAATGCGTGACGCTCGTTGAGCCGCGTTGAATTATGCACTTCGGCTTTACGACCCCTAAGTAACCCGAATGAGCGTTCTTCTAGCAGTAGTAAAATTTAACTCTGAGACGCCGCAAACGCAACATTCTATCTTTCGTTTATTCGCTATAGGGAGATGATCGAGAGCCGAGCTAAGCGAAACTCGTTCTGAAATCAATCGCGATTTTTCTGTAATCGTTTATGTCGAGCACGGTGGCCGAAAAAAGTTTCAACACACGTGGAATAAAGCTGTCTGTTTTGCGAAATGTTATGAATTTAGAGTGCGAAAAATGAATAAAACATATCATCGTTCGTCGAACGCGACGGTATTCCGCGAACATCCGGCAGTGGTGGAAATGTACGGCGAGCATCGAAATCGCATATCGATTTCGCGGGAGATATACACGTGTCGAGAGCGTGGAAGCCGGGCGATAAATTCTTTCTACTCGAAACACTTATTTGCGATATACGTTCTCTCATGCGAACATCGCGAAAATCTATTCGCCAGCTCGACGATGGAAATTTAGGAACTTTATTCAATGAATCCTTTCCAATATATTTTCCCTCTATCGAACTCGGATCGAGCGCGATCGGCGCGTGACAGGATCGCATGATTTATGCGCGTGATTTCCATTGGCTATGACAAATGGTGGGTACACGGCAATAACGATCAAGAACCATTTAGAAACGTTTCGAGAAAAATTGATTTTGACGTTCAAAACGTATGTAAAACGTACATAATAACAATTTATTGATCTATTTTAGTGGAACTGTAAAACACTATTTTTTTTTTACTATGGATTAAAGAAGACATTTCAAATATTTGACACATAACAATGAGAAAAAATAGTTGTATGTGCACATTGAGAGAGAAATATTTCATATAAATAACTAAAGTTTTATTACCGACGCAAAAACTATTTGTTGAATACGGAAGCAATTAAATTGGTTACCAAGCCGATTAATTTGTTAAATATGATACAAAAAATTGTTTCGTATGATATTCTGAGGTCTTTTATAATTAAAAATAAAACACATTTTGTTACACTGAAACAAAAAAGAATACATGAAAATTAGGAGACACGACAGTGCTCGGCGCTAAGTTAAATATTTTTATATACACTTTCCCTTGTTTTTCTTTTAATTTTCTATAAATATTGATCGCCGCGTGTTCCAAATATCGTTAAAATGATAGCACGGTTCGTTTTCAGTTTATTTTCTCTGATTTGTAAGAGGATAGAGACAGAGATATGCGCTCTATGAAGATCTGTTTTTGTCACGATGTGATTTATTTCAGAGCACGCAGGCGACGAGCCGAATCACGCACGCAATAAGCACGGCGCTGACTTTTGCTGAACGCACGACATCATTTATATTCGACGATTCGAGGCGAGGTAATTCGGGCATCAGGTAAATGGGATTATTTCATGTCCCTGGAAATTATGGCAACCTACCCTTATCTATGCTTTGTAGAACGTTAGTCATTTATGTAGCAATAATTTCACTTCCCATTTGTAGAGCGGAACATTAAACTTAAATAACATGTACATATGGGAGAAAGATAAAACATCTTATATTACCGTTTCACCCTCTTTTTAGGTAATTTTTCAAATTATCCAAAATAGCCCGAAATGATAGAAATCATTATACGACAAACTGTAATATGATATTCGAATGCAAATATAAATCTTGATATCTGGAACGTTTGTGAAAAAGATTAATTTTTAAAATAAAATATATTTAGGAAAATTTAATGGGTTAAAAAAATATTTTTTTTAATTCTCAGAATGTTTTGTACGGCTTTTATATTATATATTAGAAGATAGGCGGAATATCTCATAAATCTTCTGTCTTTGATTGCTCTAATTGCTATCGTAATTTCTGTTGTACGGTTAATTAAATTCATATAGTAACGACAGGGACGTTTGTGTAGCGAACCGCATACCAGAGAATAATTAGACACATTCGTGACAAAGACCCTCTTCTACCCGTTAAATGATCTTGATAAATACCGGTCGTGCATGGTTAAAAGTTGACGCTTGTCGTCATTTGTCCCGGACGCGATTTGGCGCCGACTACACGTACGATGCAAACCACGAGATAATTAACGAAACGATAACGCGAAGTTATGCAGAGATCGTTTACATGAACTGTTAATTCACTAGGAAACAATTATTCTCATCTTCATGACGGATGCTATGAAAACAAAATTATATTTCTCTGCTGTTATTATTATCATTATTGTTAATGAGACGACAACATAAATTTTCACCGCACAAATGGTGCCGGAAAATTATGAGTCGCAATTACTATGATAATAAAATCATATTTCTCATTGAGGCTACCACTATTATCATCGTTAATGAGACAACAATGCAAATTTCCACCATGTGGTAGATATCATTACCGTTGTTAACAGAATATAATGCGACGAATTACGTCAGATGTGTTAGTAATGCGGAAAAGAAAACGGAACAGTAACTATGTTAATCCTAATCGTGATTGTGAAAACGTGATTGTACTTCGTCGTGGCCGCTATTATTGCCATCATTATAATCACATCCCCTCGTCGCAACTACGTCAGGAAACGCTCTCCGCCTGCAATTACTCGTTATTGGTCGTTGCATCGCGGAAAGCGCCGTTCACTTAACCCGAACACGAAGAAGAAGGTCCGCACTTGCGCCGCCACGACGAAGACAGGCTGCACTTGTAAACTTAATTACTCGCGAGAGCCAAGCAGCACTTGAGGGAGGCCATCAACCGGGATGCGCAACGCGAGCCGACTGCTCGTAAAACTCGTAATCAAGCCTTATTAAAACCGTAGGGGCGTGAAGAGTGGAGGGAGGTTAGAAGGGCTGGGGCTGCATCTAGATTTAACCCTTTTAAGATTCTAGGAACATTATGCTTCAAAGAATGTTTAATGCAAAGAGCAATGCTTTCCTACTTGAATGGATATAGTCAGGTGTCATCCGAAAAATTGGAGTTTTGAAACAGAAGATATTTTTAAATCCACAGAAAGATAAATAAGAGACATTTAGTTAACGATAACAATAAACAGAGAAAAAAATTATTTACTTTGTTAACTTTTCTCTCTCATATTCCTAGATAGACATAAGCTTGATCGTTTCCTCTGTACAAATATGTATATATATTTCCTAAATTGCGTCATTATACATATTAAATTTTGATTATAAGATAAAATTATAAAAGAAAAAGAGAACATGCGATAACAAAAAATCATTTCAACGAAGCAGCCAAAATTTTTAGGAAAATGTTTACACATGTATTTTAATATTCTCCTCATTATTCTCATCTAAACAAAAAGACAATGTCCGCTATTCGTATTAGTATAACACAGTATAATAAGGATAATTACTTTCACTAATCAATTATTATAAATATAACATTATATTCACGACGTTATTGATACATGGTATTAACTTCTTTTTTGTAATTTCGTTTAATTTTACACGAGACATACACGATTACTGCTTTAATATCTAACGTTCTTGTAAGTAATTTTCAGAGTTCGCCGTATAGCCTTTTTACGTTACTACAAGAAACAAATACAACCAGCGCGATGAGAGTTGTATTTTCGCGGATGTTACGATCATCCGTGGAGACTCGTAATCCTAGTGTCGGTTCGTTCATCGCCGTTGTAAGATCATAAAGTGGTATCCAGCGTAATTAAAACGCAACGTTTCCTCCCGTTTGGCCGGCAACTACGTCAGATAGTCAGTCCCGCGACGAGTATTAAGTGTTTAGTTAAAGCAACGTGATGTTTTATAGACTACCGTAAACTCGTTCTATCGGTAAATATTCCCCATTCGGGAGACCAATGCGAATAGAAAGAACCGATAGGAGAGATCGAGAATGCGAATTAAGATGCGTTTGGTGTGGTCTTTTAAATGCCCGTTAAAACGAAATGTTTGACTTATAGCTTGTAAAACAAATGTTACGATATAACATACTTACAATTAGTTTGCACTTAATCTTATAAAACATTTCATTAATTCATTATCGTTATTTTATTACATTAATTCTGTTAATTTTCTCTATTAACTTTATCATTGAACCTTTAGACTTTGTCTCTCTCTTTTCCTCAAAAATTTCCTTCCAATATTCCCTATTTTATACTTCTCACTTCAAATTTCTTTACCCTAAGATTTTTTTTCTAGGTCGTAATTTCTATTTTAATCGTTTTGTTACTATTTATGTATACAAATAATTCTCTCATTAGTTTTATTTCTTTACCTTCTACTTAATGCATTTAACATTAATGTACTCTCGAAATTATATAATGTTAAAATAATTAGTACGTGCGTCTGTGTAATCATTTTTCGCGTTTGTACAATATTTGCAGACGCGAAAAAAGTTTGTAGTTGAAAAAATGTCGTACTTTACAAAATGCTCAACGAAATGTCGAACTTCGGTCAGTAATTGTTGAACAAACGTTGAAAATAACGAGCAGTGTCTGAATAGAAACGCGATATGTGGATAAAAAATAGAGCGAATCCAGAGAATCTGATATAACGGGCGATCAACGAGTATCATTATGGAGTATGTTAGTTACGCGTAAAAACTTAGTAAAGATAAATCTTTTTAACGAGAATACCCGCGTTTTGCAAAAATAGTAAAACTTCAGAAACAAAGTATAAACCTCACCTACAATAACAATACGCTCTTTGTTAAATAAACTTCGATCATTTTCAACAACTTTTATTTATGCTCGGCCGGAATCGGTCGGTGAGGGAAAGGCAAAACGTGAGAGGGATATCTTCAAAACTGTGAACACCTAACGATACGACAGAGTGTTTTCTCTCTTCATCCTATCGAATAGACTAGCGTAGAGAGTTTCAATGTTTTGAGCTGAAGGCTTCTCATCTTTCTTCTCTTCATCCTCACTCGTTCCATCCAACGCTCGACTTCTTTCTCTTTCACTCTTTCTTTCTTCCTCAACTCTGTTGCACTCTGCAACCCTCGCGTTTCTCTCCATCTCGCTCTCACCCTTGTGCGCCAGTCTGGTAATCCAGGAATAATGAACAGCCAGCTGTCACTCGCAATACCCGGCCTTCCAGCAAATACGACCCTCTACGAGTTTGCGCAACTTCTGGCCTGGCTGTTTTCTGATGGAGAGCGAGCGAGCGAGAGAGATGATGAGAGAAAGGGAATAAGTGAGAGAAGAGCTATATCAGAAAAAAATGCTGACTCGGTGCATTACACATGCGGGAATATGATTTGCCTCGCACAGGATCTCGCCGAGCATCTGATCGTGCAGTTATTCACGATGATAATTTACACTCTACTCGACGAGAGTCGTCCGACATGATCAGACGACGATTTCTAAAAGCCTCCACGTTAATTATGCGCAAGAATCGATGCGGCAGCAGAACAAACGCGAATAATAAATCACTCGCGAATCCGGCTTAACTGTACGCGACGTATGGCAATTCGATAATAAATGGAAATAGCATGCGTAGCTGCGGGGCCACAACGCGCCAACGTCGTATTGCAAAATATCAAGTATCGGGAAAATCCAATCCCGCGGGGATGGAGTTCTATAAGCTGGAAATGATTGAACTGCCGTCGTATATTGCTTTCATTCGGAGCGAGGATGCGTCGCAGTTAGGCATCGTTTGGAATTACTTGCGAAACTCATCGTAATGATGATATGTGGTAAAATGACGAAGGAAAGATTTGAAGAATGAAGGATAAGATTAAATGGCTCATTTTTAACGATAAAATCTCTCGAGTTTTAAATTAATCAGTATTTTCCTATAGTAAAAATTTAACCCTTATTAGTACACACCACTGTGTGGAGCATTTATGTCCTGTATATTTCTCTCCTTTGAAATACTAGGCGCACCTAGCTAAATAATGGTCTTTACTTTTTTCTTTTTTTCTTTTAATACACAAATATTTTATAAATACCTTTGCTTCCTGCGAAATCGTGACTGTTATTTTCTAGAAAAGTTACAAAGAGGCTATGATTTTGATAAAATTCAATGTATTGACTTCCAATCAGTAAACGTAGTAATAGATCTGCTTGGAACAATAGATAAATTCCATCGGTTTTGACTGGTACACAGAATATCGGAATTCGTTTCGCAGAGTTAAACGAATTACGTCGCGGAATAACTACATGTCGAAAAGAGCTGGTAATTATTTCAGCGGAAGAACCAATCGGACGAAAAGCAAGATAAATCATGCGGCGCGGCGTCGCAAGCTAAAGAACTCGATGTGTAATGGCAAAAAGGGAACGTATGTACGTGCAGGGGACGATGCGGCGGGGGCGGACAGGAAGTTCCGCTTGTTTACTCGTTCCCTTACCACCCCTTTTCATTCGCTACCATGGTCGCCTCGATATTCCAGCGACGGATGATTCTGCCCTTTCTGCGCTTGACACAGATGCGCGGCCGACACTTTTAATTCTCTTTTAATCCCCTGGTTATTGCAGCTCTCGCTCCTGACGCGCCGATAGCGGCTCCTATTACTTTCATCTTCCTTGTATTTCAAATACTCGACTCGCGTATGACTCCGAGAGAAATGAATAATAGTCGGTACTATATCGAGCACCCGCGTGTAATAGTCATCCGCGGTTGTCACGGTGGTCGCTACCTACAGGTAGCTCGCCTTTGCTAGCTCTCACGTATATTCGCAATAGGTACATCCTAGCTAGTATTGTCTCGGCTCGCATTGCGTATTATATGAAAGCGTTCGAGCTTTCGACCTAAATTGTATATTGAATCACAAATACTGAAAACTAAGCTAAAAATAATGACGATTATTATCGTGTGATCTTTTTAACGGCATTTTCGTTATTGGCTATTGAAAATTAAAGGATTGAATAAAGGTTCGGAGAAGCAAACACTGCAGCGGCAAGAGGGACCTCAATTAATTTCAGCTGAGCTTGATTTTAATTCTTTTGTGCACGAGATTTATGAGACGGGAAAAGCATTACAAAGAGGAATTAGTAATAATGGGATTGCGCTCTGTCAGCATTAAAATACTTTTCCAACTTTATTGTTATAGCTTGCAAAGAGAGAGTATCTGTAAATTTAACAGTTTAGAGTTTTAGAAGAATTGGAGAAACTTGAAGATTTTCCAAGATATGGTATAACAATAAAAATTTATGTAAAATATATTTTGAAGAAAAAATATTTTTAATTTTCATTAACTTAATAATTAGAACCATGTCTCAATGCTGCGCAGAATTAGATATATATTTTTATGATATAAATTGATTCTCTAAGGAATCTCACGTAGTGGAAAACGTGCGGTTTCTAGGGCCATCCTGCGTAATCACCATCAACCTGCATTCTGACTACTCAGCGGTATTAAACGGGTTGCATTTGGCGTGGTCGCGTGCAATCTACCCTCGGAATAGCCAGCAGGGATGAGGCTGTAGGGTGATTCACACGTTTGACAGTGCGAAGCGTTTAAATGTGAAATGCGATCGGTCAAGCATGCCAATCATCGGAACACTAGAGTGTGTGAGAGAGTTCACAATTCACTTGCCATCTCGTCGAAGCATTATCAGCAATGATAATGAGAAAGATAGAGATAAATCGATAGATGGGTAGGTAGATAGACAGCAATAAAAAATCTAAACTTTTCGCTTAATCATAAATGCCTTTGTTTTTGTACTCCCTCCCTCCCCCCTCTCTCTTTTTGTTTTTTGATATACATATTTAACATTTTTTATTCTGTCTTTTTTTCTATTTAAATAAATAACTCTATTTCATCGTACATGCTAATTGCAAAAGACCAGAAGCTTGTCGAATTAATTTCAGGAAAAGTTGTGAAAATTGTTGTGGGAATTGCGTTTGCATATCCAAATATGTATCAACGTATAAAGTTTACTTTGTTCAATTTTGCGTGTTATCCATACATAACTTTCGCATGAATAGCTAAATTATTGAACAACGTTATAAAGCTTATTTATCGGACAAGACTCGTTTGGTTCTCGCACTCGAAAGTTTCCAGTTTTATTGATTCAATCGTCTTCGGTAGACTTATCATTTTTTTTCAAACAAAAATAAATCGCACTTTGCCGAGTACACGAGAAGATGTTATTTAAATATATGAAGCGCATTTTAGTATACGGCAGATAAACCATTTGTGTCATTGCATACAATAGAATATTGCAAAATAATATCACGATGTTCTTCAGCTTAAGACAGAGAAATGCATCAAATGCCGTATTTATCTTTTTTGCAATTTACAATTTTCTAATTGCATACAAGGTCTAGTGATTTTATCTACAAATACATTTTTACTACTATTTCTTTTTTTTTTTGAGCTAGGTTATTCTATTCAAATCAAAACTTCAAAAAATGGAATAAAAGTAGAGATCAAAAGATTAAAAGACTTTTTCACTAACTACGCGCAATATATTATGCACCTCTTTTAAAACGATCAAATAACACAAAAAACTCTATTTTCTGTGTGAATATTTACCATTTGTACGAAAATGTTCTTTAATAAAAAGATATATTACATTTATATTTTTAACAATTCCATTAATAATAAATGATGAATCAATAAATTAGGCAGTTCTAGACTTCTTTAAAGCATAAATCTGCATTTATTATTAAATATCAGAATTCAATATAGAGTTAATTAATTCAATATAATTTTCTATTAAATGCTCGCAAATATTTCCTCCTTTTATCGATCGTTCAGGTATTGAGAATCAACGCAAGGTTTATTCCGGGCACTGAGTATTAGTTACTGCTCTTAAATTAGCTATTGGATGAACGTTAGGGAAGAGAAGAGGAAGGAGGATGCGAACGCGACATTCCCGATAACGATGCCTCTGTCGACGCGCGGAAATCCCGACGTAGGTGCGCCGGAAGCGCACTCGCGCTCTCGCAACCGCGGTGTCCCGGAGATTAATGAATATTCATTGTTTCGTAACTCAAACTTGACGAGAGACGCATCCAGCGACGACGTGAATCTAGAATGCAACGTTGTTCGACATTTCGCCCTCTCTCTCTCTCTCTCTCTCTCTCTCTCTCTCTCTCTCTCTCTCTCTCTGTTTTTTCGGTTTATTTCTTTCCTTCTTTTCACGAATAATTAAGGGTTATTCAAATCTCGAAAGATATTCATGCAATATTATCAAAATATTTATTCGTTCTTATTTACTACAAAAAATTAATATTTAATATTACGTTTATTTCAAATTCTGCAGGCTAGAAAGAAAGTCTTCAAAGAAAAGTTCTTATTTTTTAAGATGACATTCTGTTTAAGTATAATGATTTTTATATCATCTATTACTTATAATACAGTTTCCGGAAATTAATATCGAAAATATGTGTGTGTATGTGTATATTTCTTTGTATTCATGTTTAAGACATTGTATTTTGTACATTCATAATGTCACAGGGAGGAATAATAGAATGATACACATAATTTTGTTTTATTATTTTAAAAAGTGAGTCGCAAAAAACAATCTGTGTAGCAGTGCAACGTTTGAGATTAATATACAAAAGAGCATGTATAAGAGCGTGTTACTTTGAAGTCACGGAGCGTAACCTGGCGGTTTCCTCCCATTGCAAGCGCGTTTCTATCCACTTTGATAATGTACAGCCGCGTTTTACCCGTCGATCATCCTCCTTCCGTTCGAGCGCTCGCTTCGTGCAAGCCACGCCAGGGAGTTGCAACTGGAAATGCATGCATCTGGAACGACCGTTGCCTCGAGGGTGCGCAAAGTTGCAGAGAGAGAGAGAGAGAGAGAGAGAGAGAGAGAGATGGGGGGAGGGAGAAATAAAGATAGAGTGAGAGAAAGAGAAAAGAGAGATGCGCGTGATGCGGAACGATGGCGTCGACGTCGACGACGACGGCGACGACGACGACGACGACGACTCGAGAGAGAGCCACTTACGTTTGAATTTTAAATTCTCCCCTACGGACGAAAGATTTTCCAATGACGGAGTTTAGAGGAAGAGGGGAGTATGCAGGGGACACAGGAACTAAGCTACAGGAATTAAGCTCGTCGAAGCACGAACAAGTCGAAAGGGTCAAGTTGTCTCTGATGAGATCAGCATTTTGAAGACTAGCGTACACAGACAGGGGTGGAAAAATGCGAAGAGCGAGAAAAAAGGCGGATAAAGAGTAGGTGGGTGGAATGAGCGAGACACTTGGCGTGCTTCACGCTTGGGCAAACCGGTCCTTTTCCTGTATATAGATATCGCGATCCTCCGCTTCGCAAGCGACGAACTTGCCTCCTTCTTAACGTGCGATTATCATTTCGCATTCTTATCTCTACGAAGTCTTGCACGATATGCAGTCTTATCTTGACAAATGGTCTATACATATACACTGGATCTTTCGTTGGAATTATCTCAAACTTTGTAGTGTTGTTCTTTGACAAATGTCGAGGCGGAGAATTTGAAATCCTTGAATTAAACTTCAGAGATACAGACTGACAACCGAATCTTATTTATTTTTGAATCAACTTTATTTCAACAGAGTCCCAATTAAAGATTTAGTTATCAAGCAGAATTCAACGTTAAAAACTAAAAAATTCTTGAAAGAGAAAAAAGTAATGATTTTTTACGGTCTTTCCAAAAGCGCTTTATCTCTTTTCTCCCTTCTTACAATTCTACTGTGAACTTCTTTTCTCAGTTTCTGTGAATGCGTGTCAACGATGATCGGTTCTCGATTCAAGGCGGATTCGCAAAATCGCAAGGCCCGATTCAATCGTGGACAAGAACTGCACGTATCGTATCAGAAAAAGCAGAAGAAAATTGCCAGCTGAATGGCAACAAACGAACGCGAGGCGGAAAGCTCTTTCTCATCCATCGAATCTGGGATTATCCACGAAACGAAGCAGATTCGATAATAAGTATGTACGCTTATACGAGAACATTGTGCATCGCGTTGGAAATCGACCTATACGTTGTATATGGGAAAAAGTATAAGAGAAGAAATGAAGAAATGAAAAGCGCTGAGCTCCGTCGATATCTCTAATCGAGTGTAACGTTAATTCTGCTTAATATAAGATTTTAATAGAAAAGTAAGAATTAAAGTATCTAAGCAATTTATAATAGAATATTTCAAATAATTTCTGAAAATGTTGAGTATGTCTCTTTACAATGATCAACGTCTTTGAGTTAAAATTAACATTTTATTTTTACCATCGTTTGAAATATATTATAAGTATCGCTTTACATGAGACTCGCGTAAAATTCCATTTACAAACGCGAAAGAAAGTTCGAGAATGCATTCAAGAATAAAAATATCGAAGATATCGAAATCGACGGAAATTTCTCCATGTCTGCCAGAGCTCGGCCGAGGTGCAGTTGTTTAAGTCGACGAGGTCTGAATGAGAGGCGAAGGGAAGACGAGCGCGTGGCTGAAGAGCAAGGTCGAAGATGAAGCACGATTGAGAACGGAAGCAAAGTACCGAGAACGACGTACGCGTTTCAATATTTTAAAGTCTCCGCCACCGACGCCGCCACCCCGCCGAGAATTCTCCACTTGGAGTGTAGCGCCGTAATGCAGGTGACAATTGGAGCGTGTCGATGCTTGCCGCGTCCCGAGATTCCTATAATGGAATGGATAGAACGTCTTTTCCTATCCTCTAGGTTCCGGTTTCCTTTTATACTGAGATTTGCCCGAGGAACTTTACGCGCCGCGGCGGAATCGTACCGGAAAATCGCTCGCCATCTCCTCGATAAAGATCAGCAACCGTGTTCTCTAACCCTTCCGCTACGTGTGACGATGTTGCAGTCGCCAGAGTTACCAAGCGTATCCATTGTAGTATGTGACCGATTGAACGGTCGATAGTGATTCACTGTTATGAAGATGATATTACACATATATGAGATGCAGAAAAATTAAATAAAAGGATTTAATATTTTAATATTAACACATACTTTTTTTTATCATAATACGTATATACATAATAATAAATACTAACGATAGCAATAAAACGAGAAAATTGTTGTGTGTTAATAATAATTTAAGTTTAAATAAATAAATAAACATTTATTCTCTAAAGATTGGATATACTGATAACAAGAAAATTAATTTGTTGTACGTAATAAGTAAACTGCGCAATTGTACATTAATGATGGAAGAGTAGTATTACGTAGATATCTCTCTCTCTCTCTCTCTCTCTCTCTCTCTCTCTCTCTCTCTCTCTCTCTCAAGTGATAGCAGTAGAAATAGAACGAAGCAGGTCAGACACGCGATACACCTTATATTCGCTGATCAGATCTAGCAGTCGATGGCGAGAAAGATCGCTGAATTCGTGACAAATCGACCATTTCCGGTAATCCTAGGATGAGAGAGCCCTGATAAGACCAGCTCGGCCAAGACCGATGGCACATTCAGACGTACTCGACGCTCTGCTGCGCGTTTGTGATCCTTTACGTAACTTCCTCGACCTGGAACCATCCATCGTTCAGAAGTTTCCAGGCCGCGGCCGGACGAGTTCTCTACCAAGAACTTTTCGAAACTCGTAGCGACGCGCGAAACCTTACTTCGATATTCCGTCGGCAAGCGAAGATACCCGACGCCATTGCTGGCCGTTCCCAAAAGACGCCATTGCTGGAGTTTATTCGCTCGACTGAAATCCGCTCGAGAGAAAAAAAATTCTCGTTGCGATATTTAAAAAAAAGCACGATATCTGTTTAAGCATTAACAATATATCTCAACAATTAAACAGAAATATCATGACAAAACCTTATATTAATTTTATACATATACAAAATATTAATCGAATCAACATGTAAGAAAATTATAATAATTTTCTGAATTCTTCAGAGTGAAATCTCACTCTAAACAGTGAACATTGAATTAGTCTGGATAAAGAGTTGTTCAATTTTCATTTTTAAGAGTAAAATTTTACTCTTTTCAGAGCGATATTTAGGACGTAAAAAATTTTAAGGAGAACGTTAATGTTAAAATTGATGTGTATATACATTACTAGGCTATTTCAACTGCATAACGCCGCGCGTTTAAATAACTGTCAAAAATTTCATTTATTATTTTTGTTAAGCCTAATTTTTCATTGTTTGATTAATTTAATTAGAATTAACTTGATATCTAATAATATAAAAATTTCCAATTACGGTTAATTACTAAACTAATGGTTTTGTAGTCAGTAACTTTTAAACTATTGCAAAACCAATTTGGCGATTCATCATTACAAATGATCTAAACTAAAAGTTAAAAACTGAGTCGTTCTAATTTAATGTTAGTGAACAATTATAGTAAACATAATTGCTAGCATGAAATCCTGGAAGAGTTTTGATGCCGCTTGCATTAAACAAAAGTTAGAAGTGTAGCATACTTGTTAGTATCTGTAGTATTATTTTTCAGATATAGATACTTTAGATATTAATAATAATTTACTTACAATAAAAAATATATGAAACACAATTAAACGTATGTATTACGTGTAATAAAACAGAATTTAATTTTCTTTGCAACAAATATTCGTCGCAGTTCCAAAAGCGTTCCAAATTCAGCACATGAAGGGTTAAGCATGCGCGTTATTACACACATTCCTATCTGTAATCAGGAAGCGACAGAACTTCCGTTGAGATCAATCTAGTCTTTCCGTACAAGCGTTCACTCCTGCAAATTCGACTAGTGAATGGCGCGGTATGATATTGCGTATTCTCATATACACAGTCGATTCCTTCTCCTCCACCGAGAACGGAGTGCTAGAAACGGCGGAGAGAAACTATCTCGGACCGCTATCTGGAACTTTCCACGGAGGTGCAGAAACTATTCGAAGCTTAGTCTCGGAACGGATTCATACGCATCGAAGTTGGTCAGATTCGTCGCGCGTGCCACGTAAATCCCTCCGTCCTCTCGAGAAATGCGTGGAAGGATATGAGAGAAAGAGAAATGAACAGAGAAAGGGGAAGAGGGAGGAGGAGGGGGAGGGAAGAGAGAGAGAGAGAGAGACCAGATCTGAGTTCCAGACCCCGTCTGATGCCGGATTACATCAAACTGGCATAACACACATCCACTAGCTAGCCGACTGGCGAACTTGCCGCTCTTGAGACTTCACCCGGAAATTCTCCTCGCTCGCTGGAGAGGAAACGCGGCTAGGGTAATTGCATCTATTCGAGCACGCCGTCAGAAACGGCAGATTGCGGACTTGGCCAACTTCGGACTACGATGACGCGAGACTCGTTTGCTGTTTATCTCTCTCTCTCTCTCTCTCTCTCTCTCTCT
>NW_017277082.1:587894-720315 GCF_001594065.2 Cyphomyrmex costatus | reverse complement strand
TCTCTCTCTCTCTCTCTCTCTCTCTCTCTCTCTCTCTCTCTCTCTCTCTCTCTCTCTCTCTTCCACCTTTGCTGAAGATCACGCTGGCGTGTAATCAGGGTTAGCTACGATTCTTATGCTAATGCGATACGAAACTAAGAATGCCTCGTTGAATATACGAGCAGTCAGTGATTACGAGAGAACTATCCAGGAATTATGTTGAGAAATGTGTTGTTACTTGTAACGTTCATTAATGTCAAAAAAGTAGATTTGGTAAAAGTAAATTAGAAGAATTTAACTTGTTAAGAAATCAAATTTGTTCTTCTGGAAAATTGATAAAAATCTCGTCACACGAGTATAATTTTAAAAACGTATTTGGAGGATCGTCGTATTAAAATCACTTTACTTACATAGTATGAGGTGCGTTAGATTTTCCGGACAGTTCTAGTAGTATAGTTGAAGTTTTCTTTTGCGAAATAAAGTCGTCTAGTTAGGAGTTAAATGACAGATAGACGACGGAAATCGTGCGATTATTCAACCGTTGACGAAACGACGAGTCTTTCTCAACATATTTCAGGAGTCTTCTCTTTGCTTCTGGTTCGTGGAAGACATTCCGATTTCCATAAGCGACGTCCGGCGGAGACGTTTAAACGACGACAGGCCAAACGTGGGTAATCCACCGTCAAAGCGCACGCGAGCACACGATCCAATAAACGATCGACAGTAGAGCGTCCCTTTGACGTGTGTTCATACATGGCTAAGCGAGACCTCCTTTTGGGGGACGGTCGCTGGCTAACGGAAGGACCGACTTGTCGTCGAACAAGTAAGAACATACAGGTCAGTGTATACACACATACATTCACACAGAACGTCGCTATTATGAAGACACTCTCGCCGGGCAATATGATCGCAACTTATGAGCATTCCGTGTGAATCGGCGTATGTTCACTGTCATGCGGGGAAGATGTACGTACAAGTTCACACGTGTAGGCACGAACACAAGCGCTCGTTCCTCCTTACCGCCTCTCGTAGATTTTGCGTGATACGGGGAGGAGGAAGAGTCCCGCGGAGGGAAAATCCTTTGGGCAGCGAAGCTTGGATAATCGCGCTTCAAGCTATAGATGCGCCTCTCCCCGTCGCGGTAAGAGAGAGAGAGGAGAGCTTTGCTGCAATCGCAGCCTGCCCATCCACGTGGAAATCATAGCTCGCTGCGGGAGCCATCGGGATTCGAAATTGTCCGGAAACGCTTGCCGGGCTGTTCTCGGCGGAGTTCTCTTTTCTCCCTCCCACAACGTAGTAAAGGGATGGGTGGTAAGAGGGGTGAGACGGCCGCTAGCCGACTGCCTCTTCGGGGATTTGAGCGTAAAGAGACCTCCCGGAAGATTGTCTGAGGATCTCCTTGTAATTCGATGGCGACGTTCGAGAAGACGCGCCCCGCGTCGATCGGACGCAGATCGAAATCGAGTATACTTGAAAAAAGTATTACAATCACCGAGGAATGAATTTAAAACTAAATAAGTGTCGCAGAAGGTAATTACTGGTATTGCTAAAAATACCAAAAAAATTATATGTACAACTAGATTAAGCAAATGTGTAATTTAGTTTTTAAAAAGTATAATAAAAGAGCTCTTGATAAATATTATTCAGATCGAGAGACAAAATTGTTCAAATATAAACTTATCACTAAGTTTTCTTTAAATTAGATTTCGAAAGTAAAAAATTGAATCTGTTATAAAATTATATCTATACTTTAAAGATGTGTATCAGGTGTATAGTATCTGCAAAGTGACTGAAATTGAAAATTTATACCTTCCGTATAATACAATATACATATAAAACAGTTTAATAAGGTCAATATTTACATTGAACAATGAATTTTTATAGTTTGAACGAAAAATTTTTTATTTTATTAGTTTTTTCAAAACATATGTCTCAATTATTAAAATAATATTCTTATTGAAATAATTTTTTATTCAGGTTCTAAATCACCGACAAACTATTTGTAGATATTATATTTATTAGAGGAGACGTAGGTCGGGGTTGTCACGTCTTTTGAATAAAACAAATTTTGAACAAAAATTTACAGTTCGAAAGATGATCGAAGTATTAAGTAAAGCATTTTTAGAATATGTTTTGTTATAAGCATGAAGATATATGTATGTGTGTGTGTGTGTGTGTGTGAGTTTTCGCTCAGACTGGCTCAGAGCGCGAGACTGGCCGATCAAAAATATCAAGTACGACATAATAAATGTATCCTCGTCGCGCGTATTTCGTTTAAAATTTCTCACGGTATGTCTACCAAAGAATCTGAGAATGATCCCCTTAAGGGTGAGGGACCACGGGTACAGGAAGTGCGATATCGCGAAATCTACCGGCGAGCAGCAGCAGCAGCGGTAGAAGCAGTAGCAGTTCGAGGTTTGAGGTTCGCAGACTCTCGTCGTATGGGGACGGTATTGGATGTCATCACGAGAGAGATTACGTGCGGCTTTGAAAGAGCCCCCTATCTCACTTCCACTTCCATTCACCCTTCTTCCTGCGCTCTTCATCCACCAGCGTCGATTCGCGCGTCGCTATTTCAGCTACTCCTACTTCCTCACCGTTCGCGCGATGCACGACGCACTTTCAGTGTTCCCCCTCCCCCTCGGTCCTCTTCAGCAACTCGGTCGGGGTAGGAAGAACCCCCATACCGAAAGGCGCCAGCTCTCATATCCCATTTGCCCCTATTTTTCATAAGCGATATTAGAATCTATCATCGGTGCCCGACCAGACGCTCGCCTCCGCTCTAGAAACGACAGCTATGAAGGTGGTAGGTATCGATAAAAAAGATAGAGAGAGAGAGAGAGAGAGAAAGCTCCCCCTTCTCCCGATTATCTGCGAGGTGGGGTCGCGATCGCTGACGATTATCGACCCCATTGGAGTGGCGAAGTGAATGGATCCAGACTTGTGCCGATCGCAAAGCCCGCTGTGCTCTCGACAGCGGAGAACGGTTGAGAGTCGAGCTGCCCTATATATTATCGCGGTTGCCGCGATATTTCATTCATCGCGACCTCTCGATCTCTCCACCCTTCTTCCCTGTTCAGTCGATTTTCAATTGGGCATGCGCTCCTCGAGCGATCTCAATAACGTTTCCATCTCCTCACCCCTACCGCGTTAGCAAAGTGCCGCGTAAAAATTTCTTAGACGCGTCTATTTTATTTGAAATCGAAGGCTTTTAATCTTGATGACCTTCCACTTCTACATTAAATTTTGGTAAGAATGTGAGGAGTGCGCTAGCAGGATTTATGGGACCTTCGTTGTTCCATGAGTTGGCTCCTTCTCACACTTTCATGCAAGAAGGAATATAAATAAGGAGATGGATAAAAATGAAAAATTTAAAGATTGGAGAATGAATTGATTGATATCATGAAAATAGCTTCAGTTGATTAAATTCACATTAGTGGATTAATAAATTATTAAACTTATTTGACGATTGATTAATCTCTTTCTGAGAACAATTTTTGTTTCCTACTTATTATTGGCATACGTATGTAATAACCACATAAGCATTTTATTAGCACTGTGACAAATTTTTTTCATTAAATGAAACAGATACTTTGTCTTTTATATAAAAATATATATTTTATAAAAATATATAGTACGTACAGTTTTAAAAATTAATTACAAGATCGCAATGGAAAACAAAATTTATGACCATTAATCATTTCATAAATGTAAGAAACTTTTAGCGCAACGTTTAATCTCTTGAGGTTTCAAACGCGCAATAAGGATTACTTTTTTAACATGCACTTTTTTATTTTGTTCTCTCCTAATCACGCGTTCCTTCATGTTTCGTAATAAGTTCTTTTATGCGAATATCGATCCGCGTACCGTGAATTCGCAAAATGCCGTCACGATTCGTGTAGGCAGCACATATCCGGAAATTTATGTTATTTATCTTCCCCCGTATTTACCACGACTTGCGATTTACCGTGATTACTAATTATAGCTTCAACTCGGGCTCGTTAATTACCTCCGCGCCAGCGGAATGGCGACATTATTGACTCGTTAAATAGGATAGTTTCAGATGTATTTCTGACACATTTGCACGTAATGAAATTGCAACGGTTTTTTTCGTAACAATGTGACATGTTAAAGAAAGAAACGAGAGTAAAAGTGTACTTACCTCTATGCCTGTTAGTTTGCTTATCGAACATCAGCATAGCATCTTCGATCTGAAACGCAAAAAAGATTGGGTTAAAAAAATTGTGTTTTAATAAAATATATAGTTTAATCTAATAAATAATTTACAATTTAATCTAATTGAGTTAAATAACCCGGTTTAATTTAATTCAATAAAATTGTGAATTAGATTAGATATATGTATATTATATGTATATTGTATATAGTTAGTTTAAACTTCTATATTGATTTTATTTAATTTATATACTGTTTATTAGCATTTATAAATTTATATACCTTTCTTAATTTCTTTATGTTGATTAACTCATAATAACTCATAAAAACTCGTATAATTAAAATTCAAGTTTGTAGTTTTTAAATATTTATAGTGATCTTTTCTCACGATGAGATCAAATCAGAATTATATTGTCGGATAAGGAGTACAGTAAACATGCAGCTTTAGTAAAGCATCTTATTTAGTGAAGCCGCTGTCATAAATTAAGCGGCTTACTGACGATCGAAGTAACCTATATTTGATATAAGACCTCATAGTAAACCCCTGGGCGTGTTAGAGGTGCAAAGCACCCTTGTCAAAGCCTCAGAAATCGTAAATGCCGTTATGGAAATGTCTTGCGCGATACATATATAAAGGATATCTCCAAGAAACTTCATCTCAGTGTGACGAATAGAAGAGAACATTGTATGTATATCGAATATCAAATATTTTTGATAAATCATTTCGTATTAGTGGCAAATATTTAACAACATATATCTACAAATAGCAAGTCTAAATGTCCAGGATTAATATTTTATTTTATGGTCAATTCTATGGAAATCATTCATCAATTGTTTTTCTCCACAAATTAAATAAACGTTACAAAATGAAATTTCTTAAAAAAAAATATATATATATATAATTCTGATCATTTAATAAACTTATGACGATATTATTAATTCATGTAATGTGGTTACGCTATGTACAATCAAATTACGTATATTATTAACTGTGAATAAAGTTAATATTATGTAGCTACAGTATAATTATTATATGAGTTAATCGCACACAATATTATCATAAATTATAATCAATATATTACAACTAATAGCCTAAAATGAAAAAACTATCTTGTTCTTTATTTTTTTTTAACTAAAATATTAAAAGAATTAACGAAGATTTAGAAGTACAATATTTACGTCAGTTAAAGAGAGTAAGACTAGTCTTCTTTGGAATTACTAATACTAAATAATAAGTGTTATTAGAGTTGATGTTATCTATAATATGTTCGAAATGATAAGATTGATTTTTAAACAGTTTCAACAACGTCAGTTCAACGACGAATAAGATCTCTTGTATCTTTACGAGAACCGCGTACGTATCGTAAAGCACAGCTGGTCAGAGATTTACAGAGCATGTTGCTGAAGAGGAAGGGTTGGTAGAAAGTGGTGAAGGGCTGATGGCTCTGTATATGGTCGAAGCGCGAGCGGAGCTCTAGAGAGGCGTAGGAAGCGCTAGTAGGATTTATGGGACAGGAGAAACAATAGGGATTACCCTTCTCCCCTTCGTTGTTCCACGAGTTGACTCCTTCTCACTCTCACACGTAACAGCAACTATCGATAGTCTACAGCATTAGAACAGCAAGCGATATTCTTCTTCCGACGCGATGTTTGAGTAAAAGACATATGAACTTTCGTGTGTACTCAATAAATGTATTTTCCAATATACATGTTAGTTTTTTATGTTTGTGTTTTAAATATAGAACGTTTACATTTTTTAAGATTCTCTAATTAATTAAATTTAAATAAGAGCCTTTCTCTTCCAAAACAAAACGGGATACTATGTGAAAATACTATTAAAAATATTTAACATGAGAAGATCCAATATAAATTAAATGAGAAGAATAAGAAGATTAAATTGCGGGAATGGAAGTGACTGATTTATAATTATAAATTTATATTTTAATTGACATCCGTGAATAAAAGTATCGATATAATTTTGATTATATTTTAGTTGGTTGATTTAGTGTATCGATTAGTTAACAATTAATAAATGTTAAGCACGTAGTAATAACGTTTGTCACGTTTCCGTTCCGTCCTCTCGTCCTGCTATGTAATAAAATTTTAATGAAATTCGCGCAACGATCGCGCCGCTCGGCTGCGGCAAGAAAGTCGCGGAAAAATGCCAAGGGAATCGAGTGTCTTAGCTGACATTTGTTGCGACTTTTATTTTTCAAGGGGTGGCATGCCTTTTACGAGGGGGTTGACGGCAGCGGGAACAAGAACAAGAGGACGGGCGGTCTTTTAATGAAAACGCAAGAGGCGTCATGGCGTAAGATAAGACCGCCAGCGGAAGAGCCATCCGTCGTTATCTACACCTTTTCCACCCTTTTCTTTAGCAAAGTGTGGATGTCCTTTCATTATTCCTTAATGCTGCAGTCTTTGTTGTGGCTGTTATATTGATGCATTCTCGCGGCGGTCGAATCAGTTCGAGTCTTTCGTTCGATGTTGCGAATTCTCGCATCGCCGTCAGCGACAATGGCTTCGATCAAGAACGAGATTTCTCCATTCCGATCACTACGTGAGAAAAATACGTGAAGTTTCCTTCTCTATCGACTTCGTTAGCATTTCACTCAAACGGAAGCATCGTTGAATCTTTGAATTTGCCTGCCTCTTTTAATGGTTTTTTTTAATTTATAAATCTGTTATCCACACGTTTAACAACGTGTTGTTATCTTGATCCTTAAAGTGTGTGTGTGTGTGAATGAAATCATTCTTCTTTTAAAACAAACTATAGTTACTTCGTCGGAGTGTATTCACTAATGACTCTCTCTTTTTTTTTAACACGGAGATCCTCGCAAACTGGCAATCATGAATTTCCCTCATTATCTCGAATAATTATCGCGGGTCGCAATACAGTTTTGCGGGTTTCACATGTATCGTTACATTACGAGTATCTATTTCCTGCGATATGTAATATTCAGCGCGCGGCACATTATGCATCTACGTATTTACTTCATTAAAAATACATTTCCCGGATGTGTTTAATATTGATTCTATATAAATTAATATAATTATCGTACGGTGCATTACCAGTAACGTCGAGCACGAGAGATAAGCGAATATTATATAAAACGCTTGTTATTTTACTGTCGTTTACGCGCGATCTGATTTTCTGCATGATAAATTCTCTCTCTCTCTTTTCTCTAATGATTCCTATATTACATTTTCCTTAATAAATTGAGATCATCTTGATGTTTTCTTTGTAAATGTAGTAAATACGTACTGGAACAAGAATAAAATTTAATACATTTATTACATATTATATATACATATATATAAAAGCGTTAAAAAATAATTATTGTTTGGACATTTTTAATTATAATTAGTTCCTAGCGTTATTTATAAAATTACGTATATTATAAATAACATTAAAAGCTGATCTCAATCAATAGTATACATACACATAAAAAATAATCGTAACTTTCATCCATGTAACTCTATACTCGTATGTATTTAATATCTCACTTCTATTACGAGTAATAAACAAAAAAGATTTATCGGGGGAAAACTATTACTCAAATAATTCACCTGAAAAGTTGTGCAGTTACAAATATTTCTCATCGGTGCAGTTGGTTTATTTGGCTGCAATAACTTTTCGAAACATGGAACTCGCGCAGATAAGACGTAAAAAATGGACGTACTTTTCCTGGGTACCAATCTACTTTTGACAAATGGAATCGGTATCCTCTTCCAAAGAAAGAATAATTCTGTCAAGAATAGAAGAAGGATAGAGAATCTTGGTTTGCACGCAGATTGAAATTCCAAAGACACGCCGGTGTAACCTTAAGGAAATGGCGATAACGGGAAAACGTAACGCGAAGTAGCCTTGTAACTTCCTAAACTTCTTCCCTTTACGCTAGTCCGGAAAATACGTAGTACGGAAAGGTTATCGAAGAGGAGAAGGAGAAGGACGAGGAAGTGGAGGAGGAGGAGGAAGGTAGGGAAGACAAGAGTCGGCGGCGTCGTCCCCGGAGAGCAATCGAGTTCTGGTGAGTGGGCGAGACGTACCTTATTACAAGTTCGATTCTACTGGTGTTACAGCTCTCGGTGGACCGAGCTGTAGATTGCTGTCTTACTGCCCTCGCCCTTTATATCGCGAGACCTTTCCTCCGAGGTAAAGCCGTGTCATTTCCCTCGTCATCTCTTCATCGTACTGACGCTCACTTTAATCTTTTCGTCTTCCCGTTCTTTTCTGACCAACTAGTTTAAAAGGGTTAAAAATTGGGATCAGCGGAACACGTTTGCGAATCGCTTCTTGCGTTTCGACCCTCTATAAACGATAACTTGCTGATGAAGTCTTTCAATTTATTCATTTTAGAAAAATATCATTTTATTTTCGAATAGTGGAAAAAGCATATGTTTATTAATTATCGGATGCACAAATTGTTATTGTCTGTCATAATCCGCTTCATTGGTGCTCCATTGTAAAATAACAGCCTGGATGCGCCTGGATCGAATTTCCGACGCGCAATTATGTACAATAAAGAGATAGCCAAAATAACGTAGTGAAAATGCTCATTTTTCCGCGCTAATGATTATTATTAATAAGCATTGTTGAGAAGGAAATGCAGTTGACTCTTTTGCGATATAAACACCATGTGAATAAAATTCTGTTACGTGAATATAAAGTGGAATAAATTATTGAAACGTTTGAGATGACAAATTAACGTATCGTTATTGCGTACACGTAAATAATTTCGTCTCACTCTTTCGAGGAAGTATTTTTGAGCTTTCGTCTTTTACTAAAATATTGTAAAAAATCTTTAAAAATAAAAGAAAGAAATACTCACTGTTAACATAATAATGCCGCTTAGCAAACTTTACAATTTCTATATATTTGCAATTCATCTGTTGATTATGTCCAGCGTTTTATTGGATTTCGCTTTGCTACTAACATTTACCGGTTTACCTTTACATTTCATGGTAATCCTCGGGAATACACGGAGCATAAAATATTTGCATTAAGAAGAGAGTAATTAGAAAGAAGAATTAAGACCAGTTAAGACAATGATTATGAGAAGTTCATAGGGATGATTCGTCTTGTTAGTCTAACAATAAGTATTCAATAAGGTAATTTAAACTAATTAGTTCAATATTTGTGAGAAGATACATCATCATTTTCTGTTTTAATAATTAAACAGCGTATATCGTTGCGCGGGCTAATAATTGTCATCATATATGTACATTAAAGTATTGACTTTAATCTCAGTATCTGTAAAAGTTTGTACATATTTAATAAGTTTGTACACATATCTAGCCTGAAAATCTCTCCGACAATACGTAAATCTCCTGACATTCGAAAATGTGAGAGAGATATTCATGACGAATGTGATTTATAAAGAAACTCGCGTACTTTAAATCAGAAAAAGTGAACGATCTATTTCGATGAGTATACTTCGGTCAATTTATCACGTTACAAAATTCCACAGTCCGTGTATTCTGTACTCGTGCACCACATGCGACTAAACTGCGAATCTGCGCTTGAAAGCTGGAAGTTATCTCAATCGATCGCGACATCGAATCGAACGCAACGAACCGAAACGGTGATTCCCATTCGAACTTGTTTCGTAGCTTCGCGATCCGCGTTGCAATACGATACACGCTTCGAGTGCGCATACGTGCATACACACGCATACGCCATCCCAAGTGCACTTCATGAAACTTATCACCAAAGTTCACAGAACCGGATACTTCAGTAACACGGGCTTCGGTGTGCTTAAATTCATTTTCGAACGCAGAGCATCGAGTTTCCATAACCCCCTTCCCCCCCCCCCTGCGTGCGGCTCGTATTGTGTGCGCCGTACCTTTTTCATTTTGTTTCGCTCCTCCGTTCCTCGCTTGTCCCGAGCTCCCTTTTCGAAGATAAACGAGAACGAATGCGCCGCGCTTCGAGAACGCTCTCCATCGAGAAGTTTTTTTTTCCTCCCCCCCCCCAAGTTGATTAAAGGCCGCGCCGCGACCCGCGCTAGAATTACAAAGTCGGATTCTATTACCTGTGTATATGCGGTAAAACAATCTACGGTCGCGGCTCATTTGCAGCGAAATTGCGGTTCGCGACATTGTCGACGCACATTTCAAATTAACGCACTCATTGCGGAAATATGTGTGGAAAAATGTAGTTCGGATTATTAAAAGAAATACTTTTTTCCTGTCATGCATAATACATCATGTTATATGAAATTTCTGTATTAAATGAAATATATGCTAAATCTTCTCTTTCGTCAATAGTTGGAAAAAATAGAAGATTAATGATGTCGTTTTAATATTATGTGGAAGTTTCTAAAATCGCGGAGTCCATTACATTTCATCACGTTACTCATTCAGCGTTAATACCCTAATCCCTGGGCGGAGAGAGAGAGAGAGAGAGAGAGAGAGAGAGAGAGAGAGAGAGAGCAAGTAGCTATTTTGTTGCAATGTCACCAACTTAATCAAGGTGTTTTCGACCGCTTCAATTTCACCGTCGTGTTCCTCCGTGACTCATGCGATTTCGCTGTTCAGTCGGCCTGGGGTTGAATAATGACCCGGGAAGGGTGAGATAGGGCGAGGAACTTAAGTAGCTCGCGAATGGACATTCGGCAAGAGGGTCGATCCGGTTATTCGACAACACGTAAGTCGACTCCGCCTTCGTTGGTGTTCCCGGGACGGAGGGAAAACTTTCCGGGAAAACTCCAAAGCGTTTCCAACAAACAAATCGGCCTCATCGCCGACTGTTGCTGCCAAAGTCGCTGTCACTTGCTGCTCCGATACTCGATCGATGTTCAACCGAACTGTATTACGGAGAAACGTGTATTTGCGCAAGCTGGAAAGAGCTGTTATCCCGCGGGGATAACTTTCACGAAAAAAGAGAAGGACTCTTTTTTTAGCCCTTCCTGAACGGAGCCGTCCTCTTCATTCAACGATTGGAATGGATATAGTAATACCTCTCTTATACCAACGCGGGGGATAATGATGGCTCTCAGACCGACAGACATCTGCCTGCTATTTTCAGATAAAACTGTTGAGTCGTGCACACGATCATCCGAGAAATATCGATAACACGCTGCGGGCATATTAATATTGCCAGGAATCTCGCAGAAGCATCAAACAACAAGTATCAACCTATTGGATAAATGTTTGGCATCGTTGCGCTCTCGCGCGATCAAACCACTCGATGCAACCATAAGTAATTACGCGTTCAATATCCTTTTTTCTTTTACATGTACTGCACGAATATATAGCAACGTATACGATCTATGAATAACAGACGATCATGCTACATACAGCTACATGTTCAACGCTAGATAAAACTCACAAGCAAATGACCACATGTAGCATTGAATGTCAAATGTGAATGCAATCCCATTTAGCACGCTAATTGTGAAGTACGAATATGGGCCACATTTTTCTCGATATAGCTCTTTTATTTGATGTGCTATATCCGGTAGTCAATACCATACTCAAGAATTCTAATTTATAGTTTTAATGCTTTATGGAATTTTTTATGCTTTTTGCAGGGATTGATATCTTTCGCACTGAATAATTGATACGTTAACCGATAATTATTTAGGACAAGAGTAGCTTGTAAAATAAAAGAACGCTGTAAATATCGGACATTTCGTAACTACGTTACTATTATCTGAGAATAATCAAGACATGCATAATTATATTTGAATGTCATTTTAAAAGTTCATACGAGCGTTTAAAATTGCATCGCCTCTACGAGAATTCCTGCTCGAAGGGTTCTCTATTACCTCTCGTCTCCCTAAGATCGTAAAACGTATTCTCGGCGTTTACAGTGCCACTCGGACAAGCGTCGGTTGTCTACCGATGGTCCCTTCCGAAGAAAATACGATCTCTCTAATCTTCGAACGAGGTAACTTCGCCTTTCGCCCTCCAGCTACACCCTGCCAACCTCTTTCTTACGCGACCCGCCCGAGCATCATTTGTAACCTCCAACCCTTCCAGACATTAGCGTTGGAACGTTCCGAGGGTTGTTTTAAGCCTCAGCCACGTTCAAGTACAGGAAAATGATCAAAATATTTTGCGGTATTGAGAACAGACATATTTAGACTTTAATGAAAAAAAGAATTCCAGAAAGAAATACATTTTAGTATAATTTTATTAATCGATGATATATCGTGATATTTTATTTAACAATGTTATAATTCAATTTACTAACTTTCTGATAAAAGTTACCTCTTGCAATATTTATATACGAAAAGGATTCTTATAATAAAATAAACTGAAATAAAAAAGTTTCTGGTAGTTTTCTAAAAATAAGAAATTATTGCGAAAGGATAAAATGGATGCTCGGTATTAAAAAAAATTTAATATCGTTTTCAGAACTGACCACTAAAAAATGAAAGAAAATGACATAAAATATCTGCTCTCATATTTCAACGTATCTATATATGTAAGAATTTCATCATAATAGTGAATTCAATTGAACGTACTGATGCCTATTAAAGTCATCATACACTGACCTAATCGGAGTATTAAAGCAAAATGCAAATACTTTGAATTATAAAGTATAGTACGTACTTTACAGTACAATAAAGTACTGTGAGAATGTTGCGGTAATACATTATTTATATTAAACACATACCATTACACATCAATTTGTGTATGATAGCTTTAATGTGTGCGCATTATACTACGGAATTCGCTCTAAATCAAGTGTATCTTTGCGTATATAGCGTGAGCTTTACTATCATATTTGACGTAAAGTATAATCATCCAGTAACTATCGTTTAATATCAAAGAAAAATTTGAATAAAATAAAAAATATGAAAATATGTTTTCAAAATAAAATAATGAAATAATAAATTCAAACAAAATGTACTTTTAAATCTAAATTAAATTAAAACGATGCACAAACTGAGATAAACGTACATTTCTGATTAAATCTAATTTTAAAATAAATTTTTCTTGAATAAATCTAACAATAATTCATGAAATCAAATAGTAATAGATTGACTAATGAGAATCAGTAGATATCCGTCAGGTACACAATATATAAATTATTTGTAAAAATATTTTCTAATGATTCAAAGATGACATTAGAGTGCAATAGGGAATATTTCGGTTAAACTTTTAACCACTATCAGCAAATAAAACACACATCCTAAAGTAAAGTTCTGTTTATACGATCAAGAGGCTCATTATATTATATGTTCTCTATAGTTGATGCATGATCTTTCTAGTCTTTTCTAGTCTTTCAAGCATGATAAAAAATAATATTTTACATTAAAAGTAAAAATAGAAATGTTTTTGGTGTCAATTTCTTGACTGCGAACTCAAACACGCTGTACAATTTTTGTGGTTCGAATTTTGTTTAAGCGCGTCGAAATGCGCAATACGCAGCTTGTCCACATCGCGTTGTAAACATCGGAAGATCAATGTTACTCTGACGTTGCCCGACGATGAATACCTCTGGCTAATCCGTTTTATTTTCGTACAAAATTCCGTCCTGGCATCGGCATTTCGCCGACCGACTCCGCATTACGCTATGAGCAGATATTTACGTCACGCTAATGAAATCGTCAGCTACGATCGTGAAGCTCACGCGTCAGTAATGAAAAACATCGTAAACGCAAAGCGTTTATAAACCGATCGAGATTGATCGGAGCCGAGCTGTGAACGGACAAACAGAATGCGAGTGTTTCCGATCGCTGAGCGAAATAGCGGCTGACCGGAAGCTGCTGCACGTATAAACAAATCGTTTACAATCGGTACAGGGATGTACGTTTGTTGGTGAATGATGTAAAAACACAACTGCACAAATCCACCCTCTCCGTCATCATCCCTAATTATTCTCCGACTCTCGTGCGTCGCTAGGATCGTTTTGCCGTTAATTTCTGCGTGAATGTTTCGCGCACGAATAGATCAATCGAAGCGCTTATGCTCGTATATTTCGCGTACATTCTGTCGGATTGCGCATAAATAAAAATACTCAACGAGATAGAGAGAAATATAATAGTTTATTCATCGGGAACGATTGAAGGTCCATTTACGGTACATGATGCGTTGATCCCCCTCCTGGGACCTCTCTGATTTCCTAACCAGGTGGGTACCAGTTCGTAACCCGCGACGTACCAGGCACGAGTGGGACCATCGACGGCGGCGGCCCTTCGCGCGCGCGGTATCAATGTTAGTGTATCTTATATATTTCTCCGCGCCTTTCGCCTCCACACGATAATTCATCGCGTCGCATGTTCCGATCGTGACGTTCAAAGTGATGCAGCAGCGGTTGAAACGGGAATCGAGCTTCGCGCTGGATTTAGAACATTCGCGATAGTCAAATAGGATTTGTAATTGCATCAATCATTGTTGAGAAAAGAAATCAAATTTGACGGTAAAAACAAGTAAAAGTAAAATCATTATTTATTTACATAAACTAATAAAAATAAATCAGAACCCGAACTTAACTTAATTAGTTTTATCAGTCAGAGAAACAAATTAAGAAATTAATTTACTGTTTTCTATGACTGAGACGGTGACTAAATTAAGTTTAAAACGTTTCGTGATTTGTTTTTATTAATCTATGTAAATAAATTATTACGTTTCATTTGCTTTTGCTCAAATTTCACCTTTCTTTATTATTTATTACTTAGCTATTATACAAAACGAACTAATTTGTTATCATTTCAAAATGTGATATAATGGATATCTTTTAAGAATCGTTCAATCTTGTTCATCAAAAAAGGCATTCTTTAATGTTAGATATATTATATCACGTTTTTCTATTCTCTGTTTTTAATCCCGTTTTCCCGGAAGACTCTCATATAATTTTATTTCGCTATTTCGTTCATATAGGAGAGACAGATGACTTTAGATAGAACCAGGTAAACTCTTGCGCGTCTCTCAGCCATTGTTAAGCACTCATGTACAACGTGTAACCAAAGGTTCACGTTATCGGATATCGTTTTCCGATTCACTGTCTTGGCTTAAATTTCCATGCAAGGTAATGGAAGTTCCAGTGAATACTTTCCATTCTGCATCCAAATTCGCGAATAGCTTGTCATTAACTCTCCAGTATGCACAGATGAGCGTTTAATTCCACAACAATAAACAAGTTCTCAATCACAATCGAGCGCATGATTTGCATTCCTCGTATTTTTAGCATCACTAAAAATAATTCTCATTAAATCTGCTGTGGCTCTTCACTGTGGACAAATGCATAAAAATAAATTGTTTTCTTTGCACATCACTATTCGATAACAGAATGATAAAACACAAATTTTATGTACATATAGATATATATAAATAAACAATTTGTAGATAATTCATAAATTAAGAAAACATTCTACAATACATTTCATCAGTATCAAAATTATCACATGACAAGAAAACAAAACTTGTTTTTACGCGTGCAAGAATAGAATTTATATATTTTTTGACATCGTAGACAAATATGCTCGTTCTACATAGAATCAGCTTTTAAATTAGACTTATACAAATTTGTTAAATTGCAGAATAAAAAGAAAATTTCAATAATAAATTAATAACTTTATTTGAATTAAAAGACTTATTTATTTAACTATTAAATTCGAGTATTTTTCTATATAAAACAATTTGAGGAAAGAATAATTAATTTCGATATTAATTTTTATAACTATCAAGTTATCGATTAGTTCGATTTATACAATGGCACGAAAAAGAAAAGCAACATTCGTCTGTGATTTAAACTGATCCATTGTATTTTTTGGATTATTTTTGTCAAAAAATACTGCAGAGAGAAAAGAGAGGCAGCGGCCGATACCGAATTTCAGAAGAATACATGTGGGTATCCGCCCAATCGAACGGAATAATGCAAGCGCTATAACGTTTCCATTCGTTTGAAAATGCACGTCCGACTATACTATTGTTTAAAAAATATGCGGCTGTATTCACGGCGAACTGTGCTGTATGCAAACATTCGCGTTGGATTATCATTCGTAGTATTCAGAATCGCTGTTAACTTTTGCGAGCGCTGTTTCGCTGTTACTTTAGTTTCATCCCTGTTATAAATCAGATTACAATTGAACCACGAGTATGTTCTATATTTATCTTGAAGATTTGTTTTGTATTACACAATAGGGTATTTAAAAAATATGTGTGAGGGTACACATAATCCTCAACAGCTATCTCTCTTTCTTATATAAAGGTATCATTAGAATTCAAAGAAAAGAATTAGTAAAATGATCTGTATAAAACAGATATTTTAAGAAATTTTACTCACTATACAAACATTACGCGAATACTAAGGCTTTTATATACATATAAATATCTTGATTACTTTTATATAAAAGTAATTCAGTTATCTTTGCAATATTTTAAGATGTTTATTAACACTATGAAATTTAATATCAATGTAATTAGTGACATTATTTTCAGCTTCAATTTACAATTGCAACTCAAATCCGATAAACTGAATCGATGCATAGTTTACAGAACGAAAAAAATTGCACATTTATATATGAATATTATTAAGCAAAATCCGCTTTAATTAAAAATAGCATTCTTTCTCTTGTTTAATTTACTATTGTCGGTTCATCTTCTATTTATAATAATTCAATTATTTACTAATTTTGTATGTGTGTGAGCTTTTTTATAATCTTTTTTAAATTTAATTACAAAATACAATTTGTATAATCGTTGGATTTCGTCTGTCGATTAATTAGTTATTCGAAGAGCTTCGCTAAGGTTTTGTAGGATTAGTTACGGACTTCGGAATAGGTGCTCATAGTGGACCGACCAAGCAGCACGAGCATCGCGCGCATCGTCCGCTCGCAAACTTCAGTAAACAGTTTAGCCAATGTATATTAAGACGCTAACTTTACCACCAATTTGCACAAAATGCTCGTAAACTGAACTAGCGTACCACGTGCTGCGCGGCCTCCAGAACTACCGCGGCTGATTTCGTCGTGAGTCCGTCGACAGAATGTACAGAGAAGAGAAGCAGACCAGAACTTTCGCTTAAGCCAAGAATAGCGTTAAAATTTTTCACGATGATATTTTCTCGCAGATAGTGATTCAATATTATCGTGAAAAAGTATCTAAATTCTACTTATTATAAACAATTATTGTTTCATTATTCTCTCACAATCTGGATTTAGATACATATCTATGTATTTCTATCAATATCCTATTTTAGTTACAAATTATTCCATATAAAAAAATAATAAGACATTTGATCGGTTTTTAATACCTGCGTTTCTCTCATCTTACGTTCTTAATACATTAAATTCTCTTATATGAAGAATTCTAAAAAATTCTTCAATAATTTTTCGGTTTCTTATCTCTCATGCAGAATTCTTTAATAATTTTCCAAAGGATATAGGCATTTCCTAAAAGATACCTATAAGATATATATGATAATTTTATACTTTTAATTATTCATAAAAAATGAATAATGTGCTATAAAATGGATAAAGTTTATTTAGATTAAATTAATAATTATAAAACTCTTTCTTTCTCTCTCTTATTCTAATGAAAGCTAATTTACTTGTGTAAATACGTCTTTGACGTATATAGCAACTCTATTGCCAACAATTTTATTATATCTTCTTCAATCCTTACAAGATCGGTCTTGGAGAAACATAGACTCCAGACAAGGGTTCGTGTCTAGTTAGGGTAATACTATGGCATGGTTGTCTTTATTGTCACCGCAGAAGAGACGAGTTTAACTAGTCGCTGATCCGTGAAGGGGTCAGATACAGGGGTTACAGTTAGGGGGCTGCATTTCGTAATCTTTAGGGGCTTCTTAATGCCATTACTTCTGGTTTCGTACCAATAGAGATCGGTAATGTCTTTACCGTTAGCTTAATTATGTCTTTATTAAACTCTCGATATATTGAACACAATACATACGTTTCCATGTATTATTTATTAGGAAATTGAATCTTTAACGACGGAACACTATTTCTCAATTTCTTGAAAAGATTATCAGCGTGTCGCTAATAAAAAGATCTTTATGATATATTGTATTTCGCGCATCTTCCGTATAAAATGATAGAATGATGTATATAATAAATAATGAAAATACAATAATACTTAATTAATATAAGAAATAATATAATCACATACATCGTACATTAAAATTATAAACTGTATTATATCTTTAAATAAATATTGCCATATAGCGTCTCGTAAAATTTGTCTTAAAGTTTAAGAGTATTAGTTTCTGACGAATATGTAGGCGATTTCATCGATCAAATGTTATCTCTTTCTTTCTCTCCTTCCCTCTCTTTCCTTCTCTGCAACTTTTTAATTATAAAGTTTAAATATCTTTTACTAATTAAGTCTCGTTATTAAAATTCTGTTAAAATCTTCTAAAAGCTGACTAAAGAATAAGATTTTATCATATATTTGCAGCGCGGAAGTTTAATTTCTCGGAGGTTTTTGATTCTCGGAAGGCTAACCAATATTCTAATTATTTTCAAATTCAATTTATACGAAAGTGTAAATTAGTAAGTATACGATTATGAGAAAATTTATTAATGTCGTGAATTTCACGTGAATATATTCATTTTTATTCCATTGTAATCGATCGAAGTTAAGACAATCCGGACAGAACGTTTACCGTATTTTCATTTGCCTCCCGTTCCACAACGAAATTGTTTATTCAGTATACGTCAACTTCGTTCTACGTCGGCCATAAAAGGATAATCGTGTCCTTCTAGACTGATCCACAGACACAATGCGCGCTCGGTGAGCATTCTTCGAGGTACGTAACATGAAGTATTCAACATACGACGGCGCCGTATGTCGGCTGGAGCATCATCGCTTAAGCAAAGAGTACTACAAGCGCGAGCATGTTCTGGGGGTTGCGAGGAATGCGAAAAAATACGCTTGAACCTTTTTAGATTTTTACAAGATGAGAAAAACATTTAATCAGAGATTACTGTTTTATGAGCTAAAACGTATGATAATGATCTACGTTTATCATATATAATCGTGTATTATACATACACGTACAAATCGTTCTCTTACCTCAAATGTGACACAAAAAAATGTAATTTTCTAGTTATTGCAATGAGTTAAGAGATAAAAATTATTCTATCAATCACCAGAAGTAAACTAAGAACAATGAAAGGGCTTAATGAAAATAATTGAGAATTAATTCCGCTAATATATTACGCAAAAAAATTATAAAAACAATATATAATTTAATAAATATAATATCTAATTATATACATAGACGTTTCGATTTACTTTTGTATCATCCTCAACAATAAAATAAATTCAATAATTATCAGTGGATGTTCTTAAATTATGATTCCTGCCATGATGTCAGGTGACAAAAAACTCAAATCGAAGTACTCTAATCTAGTTAGATGGCCGGATGGAACAACAATTATATATGAAATATTATACATCTTATACTATAATATGACATCAAAGATGATGGAGCTTCGAAAGATAAAATAGAGAAAAATAAAACTTTTTTTAAAATCCGAAGGTGTTAAAGAAAATATATAATAAACACGTTAACACATTAACATACATATATGTATAAAATATGAATAAATAATCATCATTAAAGTGAAATATTTTGAAATATTTTGAAATATTTTATGTCGCTTTTGTAAATAAAGAGAATTTTCTACAGAGAACATTTAGAGGTAAAACAGTTTTAGTGATCGAAATTAGAAGAAAAAATTGTTTTATTTTGATTTTAAACATTCTGACCAATCAAAGTAAATAAAGTTGTTGGTGATATTTTGTCTTACGTATGTTCGAGTTATGACTTTTTATGAATTATTTCGGATTTGATAATTTTGTAAGATATTGAAATTATATATTGCAACTTAAAAAAGGTGGATTCTTTAAAAGTTATAAAACGAAAATGATAAAAACAGTCATGTTTTTAAAAGTATATTCTTTTTGATGAGAATTATTTGATTAGTCAATAATTTTGTGTTAAGTTAAAAAATAGTTTTTCCTCTTTTCAGTAAAATTTAATTTTTTTAATTGTGCCACTTTTGAAACAAGGGAATAAAATATCACCGAATATTATTTCTTCTTCACCAATATTCTTAAAAATAAATCAATAGTATATACTTTATAATATGCACACATGTATGTTACTTAAATACTTTCATAGATTTCTAATCTTATCTATTTGTATGTCTCTTTTAAATCTCATTTATTCTGTTTCTTTCATCTTCTATAAATATTTTATGTTCATTTCATATTCTTTCTTTTTTTTTAGGATTTTTCCAACACTTTGCTTGTCTCTTCTCTATCTCTTTGTGTACGCTTGTTTCGAGTTTTATCACACCAGTATCGACCATGGGTATTAGGTTTGCAGAGAATCGCTCGTAAAGTCGCGGTACATCGATAATTCGTAGCACACGCGTTTGCCGACTTACGTATACGCACACGCACGTGTGTACCTGCTACGTGCACCGTGACTTTGCATTAAACATCGGTCCGATCAAGCCACGTTCGGAAATCGAGCCACGCTAATAATGACAGCGATAGTAACTGCGATCATGGGTGTTCAACTATGTGCGTTACGTTTGCATATACGTGTGACACACAAGAGCATATTTACGTTCTGTTTAGAAGTAGTATATGTGTACTAGCTATATATATGAGCTATCTTTGTAAACCCTTCTGGCTTCACAGAGGAGCATAAATTGTTTGTTTATATATGTCGCATAACATTAATGCAGGTACAAAAAAGCTCCAAGGAAATAATCTGGATTTTTTTCGTACGTATTTAAATCTTTTCTCTTCCTCTTTTCTCACTAATTTAGATTATAAAAGGTCTTACTAAGAAATTAATGAGCAATCTCTAATAGTAAAAGTATAAAGTATTTGAACGCAAACAATTCCAATGAATTAAATTTTATAAAAATAAATAAAGAGAATGAGAAAAAAGAGTGAAACAGACATGAAAAAAAAATCTTTACATTTTATCAAATTTATATAGAGACCACTGTTTATCTCATTCGAGATATTTAGTGTTAAAAGATAAAATTGCAAATTTCTTATGAAAAAAATCTTATAAAAAAGTCTTCTAGAATCAATAAAGTCGAGAATAAAGTATATAAAAATCATTAAAAACTGTCGCGATCAAAAAGGACAAGACAGTTCAATGTATGTAAAGAGATTACAAATCGAAGTAGAGTATGGAGAGGATAATAGGGCGAAGTTAATAGAGCGTTTGAAACGTTTTACAAAAGTAATTTCTTCCATATTCCAGCGCACAATATATTGGCGATTACGAAAAATCGTGAGGATACGATATCCAAATTCCGGCGGGGCAATGGAAACGAGGGCAGCGAAAATTTTAGAAAGGGTAGATTATGGCACGGAGTAAACGATCGACATATATAGGGTAACAGTCGGGTATAAGTGGACTCCAGGGGGATGGTACAAATGGGAATTTGGTCTGGCTCTACACCTCATAAATTTGAGTTATTCCCGCGGCCTCGTTTCCTCTTTTCTTTCGTCCCGCCTTTGCCTCTTCCCAATCCGACTTTGCCGTCGCGTTCTTAAGGATTCTCCACAAAGTGAGTTATCGTCGCCCTTAGCTTCGGCTTCAGGCAGGGGGCTCACTCTTCCGGGGAAAAAATATTAGCAATGATACGTCCGATATTTCACTCGCAGCTTGAGAGTAAAGAGACACTCGGCGCGTTTTCGGCGTATGAACGTCACTCTCGTAAACAACGAGAAACGTGACTGGAATATTTCCGAAAATAAGAAAAGAAGAGAGAAAAAAAGTAATTCGTTTTATTTTGAACACACACACACACACTTTTCCTCTCAAGAGAACATTATAAAATGATTAAAAAATAATGAAAATATGAAATGAGATATAACGAAATTAAATAATAACTTATAATGACACATAAAATGGTTTATACATACATATTAATTCGTCATGTAAATATTAAACTCAACAATTACACAATATTAATAAATAAATGAATTACTTGAAACCCCGTATTTTCACTTTACGTTATATATATATATAATACTTTATAGGAGAATGATATAAATGATGTAACGCCTTTTATGTAAGAATAAAACTGACCATACTGCAGTATAGTATCCAGACTTAATTGCAGCAATTTTGGATGAAATTAACTGTAGGTAAACAAGTTCAAAATACACGATAGATCTTGTAACAACGTTATGAAAGTTGAATGATGTAAACATTTACATACTTGCAACAGCAGTAAAATTAGCTGTATGAAAGAAATTAATCCATCACATTTGTTGGCTTATGCAAAAATAATATTGCGATTGAAATAACAAACTAAATATAGTCTTTCCTTCAGTTTTCGCCTTTTTGCGAAATGTGATAATGCTAAATTGTGCGCGCGCGCGCGCGTGTGTGTGTTTGTGTGTGTAAACAATATTTTTAATAATACACATAATTTGTTCAGTTAATTAAGATAAGCTAAAATGAGTTTAGAGTGTACTGTTAATGCCAACAAGAGTAAACTTATGTACTTGGTACATAAGGATTAAATAACCCCAGGCCTTGTTAGGGTTTGTTGGTGATCAAGTTAATATTGACATTTGAATCTGCGTCCTGTTACTTGCCGAAACTTAATCCACATTATAAGAACATCTAATTCCTTCCATAAAAAGAAGAATTTCGTAATTCTCCAAATGTCGGATTCGCGTGGATACATAAATAAAAAAGAAGGAACGAGTGAGACAGAAAGTTTTCTCTAATCTATGAGACAAAAGTGGCTGGAAAACTGGCTGGAAAAAAATCGTGATGTTAAAAAAGCGTAAGAAGATATTTATTGAAGTTCCTATTAGGGGCCTATTTCTAACTTTTAACGACTGCAACGATATCGTTATATTATCATTGCGTAGATTTTGTATACCGCAAAATAGCTGCGGAACGATATTTTAACGATATCGTTAGAGTCGTTAAGAATTATAGAATAGGTCCTTTAGTGTAGAAATCTGCTGATATGTTCTGTTCACTGATTAGTGAAGACAAACAGTTGCCATTGACGAAATAAACGTAAGACGATAACGAGGACAACACCGACGACCGATGACGCGATGAAGAGACCTCTTTCTTCTTTTCTTCTTCTCTTCACCAATTCGTGTAGAGGGCTAACTTTGCGCGGGTAGTAGCTCGCTCTCGCGAGTACTGCGGACTTTCGCAATCTTTTTAATTGTATTGCTGCAAAAGTCGGTGATAGAAAAGTTCGTTCGGCTACTCACTCGGTTGCCCATTCGTAGAGAATCCTTTCTCGCCGTTATTTCTTCCTTTTCGCTCTCTATTATCTCTTCTTCTTCGAGTCCACCTTCGTCACAACGGTTACTTCCGCTTTCCTCTTTACTTAGTTCCTACTTCTTATCCGAACTAACTAAAGTAAACAAGGATACACGGAAAAATGTCTCGCTAATTTTCTAGGTGCATCTCGCGAGATCTAATTTGCCACTCATCGTTCGTAAAAACTGTGAAATTCGGCACATCTCTCATTATCTTTTATACATAGGGCAATGCATATGATGAATATTATGTAACCTACTTACACTGCCTTCCCACATTAAATTATTGTTACATAAAATATTGAATTATTGTATTATCTATTTTCTTCATCACACAATATTTTGTCTTCATAGTATAAAAGTTACACATTGCAATGAAAAGCAGAAAAAATATTATCTGTAACAATGTCTGCAGTAGTAATCTCGCAAAGAGATCATAAAAAGGGAATCCGTTATCAATAATTTCAATTACCTGTTAGAGAGAATTTATTGATAATCCTTATCAAAAATCATCCTGTATATAAACCTGGTATTTAAATGAGAAAACGCGTCATCCTTTATGCATTCCAAGGTTAATTCAGTTTATGTTTCGCGCCTCAAAGTCTTTTCGAAGCTTTGCAATCTCCGGAAGTTTCAGTTGTGAAGTCGCAGGGTGGTGATGGCGACGAAGTCAGTAGGTATTAGTCCGAAGAGGACGCAGAAGCGGAGCTGAGAAGAAACGATGGAATGGGGGAAGAGGAGGAAGTGGAGTTAGGCGAGGATGCTTTTATCCTCCCCACGGGCAACTATCCTAACAACACCTGTATCTCGTCGACACCTGTAGCGCACCAACTCTCTTCCGAGGGGAACGGAGGATAGGGAATGCCGGGAGTGAGCGAGGCCGGAGGGATGAAGGGGATGAGCGAAGGGGAGAGAGAAATATAATAAATTGCGGCCACGAGCGCAGAAACAACGGGATAATAGTGGAATCGGCGGATTATGTGATACACCGAAGGCGAAGCGAAAAGCCATTCTTGTACCTTTTTCGATATCGCGTTCTCCTTGCAACATCGCGATACGCATCCGCCTCCCCCCCCCTCTCTCTCTCTCTCTCTTTCTCTCTATCTGTCTTCCTTCAATTTCCTACCTTCTTTACCCATCTTACTCGTTGCGCGTATTTTCAATCCAAACGATAAGCATTTTGCATGATACAGCTATAACCGTTCCGTTATGAAATTACATTTATAGAGAACTCACTAGATTAAAGAGATTACACCGTTATTGGGTTTTGCTGAAACAAGATAAACGTAAATTTACGAATTACTTTGAGATCTCATTTATGAGAAATTTGTTTCGGCTATTCTTTACGAATTTCTTTACGAGTTTCAATGAGGTTACAGGCTCGATCAAATTTGTAATAAAAACTCGCTCGTTAAATCGCTCCTATTTACTTTCTTACTTTTCATTGTTTTTTTTAAACAAGCATTATTCTTAATTTTGATATCTTTTGTTAAATGCGAGTTTTCAATCTTAATCCAATTTAACTTTTAATTCCGTTCAATTAAATTTATTAATGAATAGCAGTCTTTTGAAAATACATATATATGTTGCTCTCGATTTAAAGTATTTAAATATTTCGACCTGTAGAAATTATTATATTTTTAATGCTGAATAAGTCATATCACATATTCGTATTATATTTTATTTTTCAACATTTTTTTAGATTTTTAGAAGTAGTATCGAAAAGTATAGGATAAATCTCTATAGGATGATCTCAAAGTATTAATTGATAATTTTCAAATCACTAGTTTTTTAATGTAAAAATTGCAAGCGGATGTCGGTTCTTGCAAATATCACTAGAGATAATACTTGATGGGTGCGAATAATACGAGCGTGCAAACGTGCAACGGAGAGAGATTGGAAGAAACTGCAGGAGAGGGACGAAAAGGAGGGGAGGACATCGGACGGTCGCCGCAACATACGTCGAAAACAGAGTAACAAATCATAAGCGGGTATACGATGGTGCCAGTGACCATTGGCCGCAACGAATAATAGACGGGTATGGCCGATGTCGAGTATCGATACGTCGGACAATCGAAATGAAGGGCTGCACACGGACCGTGAAAGCGGACCTGGTGGCCATCCCCCGACGAGCGGACGAGCAGAGCGGCACAGCCGGGATTGCTATCCGCCTGGATGCCAAACCAACCTCCCCTGCCTCTACTCCTCTTTACCTCTCTACCGACCCCACCATGTCCACACCCGCATGGGACGCGATTCGATTGCAAAGCGTACCGACCGACCTTTTCTATCAGTTAGTAACCATCTCCTGCCGACTCTACCACCCTGTATCTCGTTTTTTTCCCTTCTCTTCCTCACGAAGTCTTCTATAGGGTGTTCCAGGCTTATCGCGACCTTTACCGTAGATAAGAAGAACGGTGCATTGCACAGTCAAGACGTCGATACTTGCCGAGTCGCCTTACTTTTGAGATGAAGCATTCGCGATTTTCGATTAAATTTTAAAATATGTAATCTTGGTCTCTCGGCCTCTTTTCGACCGTATTAAACATATATTCGACTCAGATTATCGAGCTTCAACTCCCCGGAGATTTCCTCAATTCCCATCTACGTAATGGTAACAGTACAATGCCACAATAAATGTAATATGAAGATAAACGATCTACCCGACATGAGTCCACTATGTAGGATGAACATCCGCAAATGTTCGCACGTTTTACTGTAATGTGAAACATCGTTCCCCGACGCAATAAAAATCATTTCGGGAGTAAGAAGTTAATATCGCATCATGTGCTCATGTGCACCGGAATATGCAGATGCTGCACATCGGGTGGGAATAGCGGGCATAACCTTGGTCGGCTACGTCGACGGCGGAGGGTCTAGCGGGAGCGATTTCCTGCGGAACCGGTTATATACGTGTCATTCGTTGCATGATTAATCGTTTAATTAGCGGCAGTGTTATGGCAGCACGGTTTCAGTCAGCCCCCAACCCCACCCTGGGTTGCAGGACGCAGCCACCGTGTCACCAACGAGGCGTCCCCCTTTACCGCCGCTACCACTGCTCCCGGAGCCGGTTGGTTGGCTGGGTTGGTTCTCGAACTGACTATTAATCGTACCGCGACGGCTATAGTCGCTTCCGGGCCGGAAGTTTCGCCCGCGTGAACATAGGCAGCGAACTTTCCAGAGAGAGAGAGAGAGAGAGAGAGAGAGAGAGACAGGAAACGCCTCGCGCCGAGGAAGCCGATGAGCGGAGGACGGGATTTATAGTCACTCTGGAGAGTAGTATTAGGTACCTCTCCTTTTTCCGCAACAATGTGGAGGAGACCGTTATCGATAATATACTTTGCTTTCGTTCCCGTTCCCTATACGACAAAAACTATACTTTCTAATAATACAACTGATTTCAATTGTGGTTTTAAAACTTCTTAATTGTGATATCTGTAAAAGCGTAAATTACAATTAAATCCGATAATGATTTTTGCTTCTCTTTAAGAATACCGTTATAAAAACGTCACATCTAGATATATCTATAATATCTCGAAAATCAACTTCAATTAAGCTCTAATATGCCATTTAGAAAATTAAAATCAAATATCACAATGTTTAATTATGCTATCCAATCTCAAGTAGAATAGCAGATTACGATAATGTCATTTTGACAATAAAATGAATGCTAATTTGTCATATCAATAGAGATTAAATATTTTGATCCTTATTGTTTTTATATCAATGCTGTTGAATAATGTGTGAAAGTTGAGAATTAATTGAAGTATGAAATTTCATATCAAATAAAACTTTACTCAATTGTAATATGCATGGCATTTGAAATGAATAATTTAGGAGATTAGGCCACTAACTTTTTTATACAATGTGATTATTTACGCAAACTTGAGAATATTAGCACTTCGATACAATTGATTGCGAAATGATAATAAAAAAGAGATTTGAAACTACAATAATCACAGTGGAGAATGAAAAAAATGCGAGAAAAACGGGAGAGAGAACCAGGATATTTAGCGGCTGTAAAAATGCGTGGAAACGTTCGGGCTGCCGCATAAAAGTTTAATCTACTTAACGTTTTACCTTAACTGTCGAATCACGTGAGTGTTGGACGGCGTAATTTTTGCGCGAGAGTTCGTGATAATAATCGCGGGCACAATTACGCTTCCAGCTATAACACATACCAACCATATAAAAATGCTGGGACATTGGTCATACATTCAGACAATTCATCGAAAGCAGTTAATAAAAATGAGCCTTTTGTATATACTTTCCGATCGACGATTTTTTACTCGTTATTTAATAGCGAGTTTATGCGTTCAATTTTTTTCCGGTAATACATATACAACAATACTTAACGTTTTTACATATACAATAGTACATATACAATATATACAATATTACATATATATAAAATAAGTTTTCGAAACGATATATTGTCGAATTTTCTCATCCACAGAATACTCAGACAATACCATGCTAATCTTCTTTAAATAAATGAATATCAAAGATTTGGGAATTTTATCTATTTGGAAAATGCCTTATTTAATGAAATTAACATTATAAAATATAATCGAAAATTATCACGATTCTGCCATTTAACTCCAAATTTTGCGATGTCACACCCGAATTGATATACGAGAGAACAGCGTAATTCATGCACGCATCCCCTGCCGTATGGCAAGCCAAATCGCCATTTTTGTTCCCATCCTCCATATCGACTAATCGCCGACGTTTTAATTAATATGCTACAAATGTGCCCCGCACGCGAACATTTCTATTTGACATATTGATTTTTGATTGGCAAAGGGTGGCACGAATCAACCCTTGCAGAGGGTGAACTCGGTGATGCCAAATTTTTGTTGCGGATTACGATCGTGTTCAAAGGCTCGCGTCCCGCAGCTGCCGCGGAATTTTGTAATTAATATCGTTTTTCTATGGTGTAATAACGATGGCGTAGGAAACGATGCGGAAATGACCATTTCTCATTTTAATACATGAAACGTTCGAATTCTATTAATGTCCGAATGCCAAAACCAAATTCTTTGACAAATTTCCGATAAATGCTTCTTTGTTGAATACATAATTTATTTCAAAGTGCAATTTTTATATAATCTCTATATTCATAAAAAACAATCTTAATAGAATGACTATAATTTTAATTTATGGTGTTTATAAATTTCTAAGCAGTTGTACAATATAAAAATGTACAAAACCTTAATTAAAGCTTATAAAATTTCGAAAATTTATAGATAAATGGATTAAATTATAATTTAAGATAAAAAAATTGTATCTATTATTAATGTGACGTATCGTATCTGGAAAGATATCAAGAGTGTTCAAAAAAAGATAGTATGTGTCGTTTCTTTATATAAAAGAAGATTAAAAATTTTTAGTTCAATAAACATTATGGAAAGTTTACAAATAAATTATTACTAACAAAATTATTGCATGTAAAATAAAGTTAAAACATTTTTATCACTAATCCACAAATTAAAAAATATCTTTGCATTAGAAAAATAATTACGTAAAAAATTATCTAACAAATAAGTTAAAATAACGAAAATACTTTCATAATTGAATATAACAGTATATAGTTTCGAAATATAACAAAAGATTAGGGTGAATTAAGATTAGCTTCATTAATAATTCAATAACAGTAAATAGCCTCGCCTATAAAAAGATTTTAAACAATCACGAGTAAAATATTAAATGTATTAAATCAGATACAAAGTTTTTAAAATTCTTAAATTCGATTCGTTAAACATACATTAAGAATAAATATACGTTTTAATAATACGTTGCAAATTTTTAATACTGAAAAGCGTTTATTATATTATAACCAAATATTTGAGATAAAATTTATTAAAGATAAAACATGCAACATATGAGAATATTTCATGTCGACGTTGCAGAATGTTAAAAAACCAACCTCATGGGGTTGTTTGGTGGTAGCTTCGCGGTTTGGCCAACCGGAAATTCAATCGACTTTAAAATTTGTCTACGAGAGAAAGCAAGCGGGCAAAAGGAGGAAAGTTGGACGGGGGAGATATGGATGGCGGGAAAAGAGCGGAAACTTTTCCGAGGGTGACGATCGATGCACCCCATAGAGAGGGGTGGAAGATGGCGGGCGAGAGTGCGGCTTCGAAAATGTACGGACCATTTCTCCGGCACAAGCCTGTCGTGTCCGACAACAATAATGAGGATGCAGCACAATGGCGATCGCGATCGTCACGGCTATTGTGCGCGCTTTTCCACGTCCACGAAATCATCCCATTTTGTACTTCGCTCAATTTCCTAGTACTTTCTGTATTTAGAAGAGGTAAATTCGTCGACACTTTATTTAACGTTGCTAATATCGATGAGACATCGCATGTATCAATAAAACATCATCTTGAGATAAATTTAAAAAAGTGACGCTAATATAATGATCATTGCAGTAGAAATGGAAATAGGACAAGTTATTTTAAAAGCTTATTCAATACTTTGACACTATGTAGTTAAAATAAGTATTATTCATAATATTATCAATTATTAATATAATTAATATGTATATTTTATATAATAAGTATACTTTATACAGTAGATTCTTTCTCTCTCTTTATTCTGACCCTTTTCCAATTATATTTCTTCCATTAAATTTATTCTTCCTAAAATTCAGTTTTACTGTATTCGGAATGTACAAAGTGGGATTAAAATGGTTTTAAATTGTCTTTGAGTGCTCGGATTATTCACTATTATTTGAAATAATCGGTCATTCGTTTCACGCAAAAGTGTCATTGCGCATCACGCTATCAACCGCGATCTAATCTCACAGGCGCGTATCGATATTGTCACGAAATTCCCAGGAGTGAGATATATGAACGAGGCGAACTTTTATCGCTCGACCGGCAGGATTCCCCCGGAGAAAGCAAAGGCTACGACAAAAACAGAACGTGGATCCCGAAGGAAAATGACTGCGGTTGATGGTAGGTAAAAAAAAGAGATGCAAAAGCAAATAGTATAAAGCGGAATTTATTCCATTACTTTTACTACTATTTATATATCTTTCTTCGAACATTATAGGTACATATGTGCATTATTATTATTATATGTATAAAGTAAATAATTAATATAACAAAAGTAAAATTTATAAAAGAAATTAAATTATATTGGAAAACAAGAGGAAGATAAAAAAGAGAAAACTGCGATATATATATCAACAAAATAAAATTTAATTATTGAAAATATATTATAATATCAGCAAATTATATATGTATATATATATATATAATTATATGCAATAAGTAGTTATATAATATATATTTTATTAATATACGCAGAATATTTACTTAAAAATTAATAATTACGAAGCACAACATATGAGAGAGAGAGAGAGAGAGAGAGAGAGAGAGAGAGAGCGCATTCAATTAATTTTTTCAAATAAACTTCGTTTTAACGAAATTTTTATCAAGTATACCAAAAAATATAAAATTACATTTTTAATGTCAATCCTATGTATGTACTTTTTTGAGGAATTTGTAATTGGAAATATGTGGAACATCACATATGTACATTTAAATGGCCTTCGCGCAAGTCGCGTCTGATTAAACCTTTCAAATTTAAAATAAAAAAAAGTCGTATTTACTGATGGTATAAAAAAAACGAGCGTATCCTATACGTATCGCTTTGCTCTTCTCTCGTGAACCAATAAGCGCATCCATGCGAGTTGCCTGCAATTTATGTCGAGCCGTACGAGCCGAACTAATTTCAGTAACAACCGCGGCGGGTCAGATCGGATGTAACGCTGGTCTCCCGCGGGAGTCCCCGTCGCTGTGTCCTGGCACGCATAACCGGAAACGGTACGTTTCCAATGCGCTACGGTCATCTCCCTTTTTTCCACCCTCGTCCTCCCTTGACGTCCATCGCTTTTTTAAACTCTTGCGCCCGCAGTCAGTCGAACAGGGACACGGCGGCGAACATCGTCCAATTTTCCACGTTTCATTGTATTTTATCGGCAGCAGCGGATATCTTTAATCCGGTTGCTGCGCGAATTTTTATCATTTCACGAAAAATATTTGGCTTTAGAAGCATAGCGTATATGAAACTATAAAGGGAAATTATGAAGATAAAGTAATTTTGCGTTCATGGTCAGTAAAGATCATTTAATTTCACATTAACATTATACTATTAAATTCATAATGTCAAATTATACTCAATTTAGTTATTTTTAATCATTTCTGTAGGTCGCCATTGCTCCTACACAATACGTCGTTAATTGAACTAAAACAATGGAGTTAAATAATTTAATTGAAGAAAATGTATTAAATTTAATTCACAAATTTCGTTTATTATTTACTAAAATATGGACTCTAAAAGTATAATCACAAAAATGGATTGATTTATATTTTGACATATGTAAAAGTTAATAATAATATATTATTTAACTCAAGGAATTGGGTTATCATTGCGCCTTTGATATCTAACAATATATACTACTAATATTAATTCGCATGTTTGTAGCAGAATTGAAAATCAAGTTTTCGAAGTTTAAGATAAAAGATCGAAAAGTTTTAATATAATAAAAAACTTTATTACACATAAAAACATTTTTATTAGTCAAGGCGTTCCCAAAAATCTCCAAAAGATTTTATGATAAGATATACACCCTATTTATGTGACCTACGATACATCAATCATCCACTTTTGTCTGAAATCGACCGATCGAACGAGAAATATTTTCGGGAACGAAACGATGTCAAAGCGACGATATTGAAGCTCTGTTTTCGATAGCGTCAACTGCTAGTGGATCCATCCAGGGATTTTTCCATCTGAGTAAAAAATACTTTTTATTACCATGGCGCAGCCGCGATGAACTTTCAGCGTTTAATTTCGAAGAGTCAGGGCGCGTTTCAAGCGAATCCACGCTTTTATTACGAGTGTGCCAATCGCGCGTAATCGCGCTCGCACAATCGTTGCCCGATTGGTTCGTTAGATGTGTATTTATGTAAAATCGCTTATCATAATTTACGACATCGCACGTTAATATTCATCCCCGGCGCTACCCGTAATTCGCAGTTTTCAACCGGGATTTATATTCAATTATATCGCGCGGCTCTTTCCCTAAAACCGCTTGATCAGAGTACGATTATACATTGAATGGCGAACGATTAAAGATATAATTTGTGGAAAAAATCATATACAAGTTACGTATACACACATAAATCTCTCTTTTAATATTAGAAATATTCTACATCAAAAAAATGAGAAACCAAATTTTGACTAATAGTATAATATAACGTATATATACTTTATATAAAATTTATTAATATTTAACTTTACAATATTATATCGTTGATATGCAGCTAGCAAATGATGCATAGAAAAAATTAAAATATGTAATTTTATTATGTGAGAAGATATTGGATTACAAAAATTCCATATCTTTTCAAGATTAAATTTGATATGTAGCTAATGTGTGCATATTTTCTCTTACACATTAATAATTAGGTTACGTAATTTTTGTTAATAAAGGTGTCTAGAATATAACATTCCTTCGTCAAAAAAATATCAAGTGCGTAAAAATCTTATGTTATACTAACTTTTATTAATACACATGTTTAGACGACACAGCATCCGTATCGTTAATGTCTTTTTTTTCTTATTAGAAATACTTGACTAAATAATAATATATTTCTTTTTATAAAAAAACATTTTGACATCTAGAGGATGTCAAGTTTTGTGCGTTGTTGATTCCTGTTCCTGCATACTTTTTGACTAGGAGACGAGAACATTTCGGAAACTCATTTTAGAACACGGAAGACCTATCGTGCAGAGTGTAACTTTTATACAGTTAAACAATGTTATATTTACTTTTAATTAATAATTCTTATTTACATGGCAAAAATTTCATGAACTATTAAAAAAATGAAACGTTTTGCGTTGAAAATATTATTATATAAATTATATTTTAAAGAATACAATAAAATTCAAATAAAAATTAAAAACATTTTTTCTAATTAGTTGTAACGCAACATTAATAACAAAATATATTGTTCAAAATATGTAAATGTAATAAATGTTCAATTTTTACTCATTTATAGGTAAAAAAATGTTATTTTTGGATTACTCAGTAACTAAACTTTTTAGACAGTCGCTACTTGAACTATTTTTTCTTTTGGAATTTAATATATGTCAGCTTTAAGATATTGAAATATACTTTTCCTTTAAACATTTTTCTTCAAAGTTTTGTATTTTTCTTATTTTGTCAACTATAATTTATTATAACATTTATACAATTTTCTATAAATATTACATATATAACTTCGTAAACATTTTCTAATAAATGTCAAAGTAAAAATCATTTGATAATTTTTATATAGATACTTGTGTAAAAGTAAAAATTAGTACTAGACACGGAAGATCCATCATATGTAGTAAAGGTATCACAAACCATTGTGTGTATTAAAAATAATTATAAGAACGGTTCATTTTCTCGGATGTAAAATTTATGTATTAATAATACTGTATTATTCGAAATTCTATCTACAATTAAAATAAGAAGAACAGAATAATATATTGTATAAATGATAACTAAAACAAATTGTAGAACATATTCAAAATTAAGTCCCAAATTGTTTCTTGTAATATACATTTCATAGAAAAAGAAAATGCATATTCGTTATGTAATTCTAATTAAAACGTATTTAAAAAAATGTTTTAAGTTTTAAAACTTTATTTTAAAATCTTTTTAATACATGTTTTCTAATTAATTAGTATTACATAAGAAAAATGCATTTTCTCTATAAAATACATATTCAAGACGATTTGATACTTAATTCTGAATATGTTCTACAATTAATGTAGTCTAAAATTTTTTAGCAAAATCAGAACAAATAAGTTATTCTTTTCGAACGTGCGTCATAAAATGAAACTACAATGTACAGCTGAGCAGCATTATCTTTAGCCGCGCATGCATTTATAAGAGAATAAATAAAGAGCAATGGTATCGGGGTGCCCCTTGGAAAGTGCATACTGCTTGAGATTTAATTACAACGCTCCGGAGACTGCGCCGGGCAAAAAGAGTTTGTAAGAACTCATGAATATACGAGGGCTTTTACGACGACGTTAATAGAAAGGTTCCTGCTGGTCTGCAAAAACGCAGCTTAGCTGCGCCCTATTCGCTCGCAGTTTAGCAGCCCCCGGGCCTTTCGAAGTATCGAACGGCTAAGTTCAATCGGGAGCGCGATATTAATATGCGCAAAGCGCCCTTTGGCGAGCCCTCCTCATACTTGACCTCGAAACGAATAATTCCATTCGCCAAGCACGGGGAAACTATCGTACCAGGGGCAGTTAGACTTTGCTATAGAATATTACCGCAATCCACGTGTGTGCATGTGTGCATGATAATACGACAGTGAACTAATTCTATTAATTAATTAATGTGCATAGAGCGTTACTGAATTTGCTTCACATCCGTTATTTTATCTCTAATATTTATCAACTCAGATATTGATATTCGATAGAACGTACAATTTTTTAAATCACATATGAGAATTAATAATATTGAAGTGATTAAGTATATAACACCGTGGAGAGAATAGCAAACAAGATTTTTTCATTAATTTCCCAATAAAAATTGTCAGAATTTTTATTCCTTTCAGTAGCTACTTTGCAAAAATTCAAAGTTTTTTTATTAAAATTTTTTATATTCAAGCTATAATGACGTTACAGAACGTTACGTACCCAGTATTCGCAACAAAATTGTACTATAAAATTTTAATCAATCAAACGGTTCTATTTAATTATATTTTTTTCTCTTCTCTTGAAAATCCATTGCACTCCTCTTTACGCCCTCCTCACGGTTGACACTCGAAATATCGCGGACGGGACACTCGTGGAGAGAGGGGTAGAGGCCGAGAATTAATAGGCGGTGGCACAAATTGAACGAGGGAGAAGGGGGGAGGGCTTCCAACGCCGCGGAACGACTACGTGATTACGGGTTAATCAGAATTAATTAAGTACCGTGGCATGCGCGTCACTACTTCGTTACTGTGACGTGTCAAGTGCCACCCCCCGCCCCTCCTGTTGTACACGGGTTCGGTCCCCACCGGCGTTACCGACGGACCGAGTACACAGGTGTATACGTGCGTGTCTGTGTGATCCTAATGAATGATATGCGCCCGCATACGCCCGCATATTGTAAGCCCTCCGGGATTTAAGCGCGGCGAATCTCCGACAGAGAACAAGGGGTTAAATCAGACGCGAGATGCAACCGAGAATGTTAAGCGAATGATACCCGCGTCTCGTCTTAACAATCTGAAACCTCCATGTACATATATAATGGGACGTGAGACTTGGTTTAACTACGGCAGTCAATTTCTTAAGAAACCAAAAATATCATTTAATCATGATTTTATTTTTATATTATAATATTAGCATTTCAAATTAAGTTATTTTGTACTGACACGAAATATAACTTGTACTAAAAGTTTGATAATGTTTACAGGTAAGTGTTTTAAACCAATAAATACTGAAAAAATTCAATTGCATGGAGGAGAGAGAGAGAGAGAGAGAGAAGATTAATTTGTATTATATATATAATATCCCTGTGACAAAGATCAGCCTTCATAAAAAAAATTTAGAAAATATGAAGAATTAGAAGGATGTTATTATCAACTGGCTGCAATTATAATAAAGCTCGTACTTCGGATAAAGTACTTCGTTCAATTATCCGCAGTGTGATGTTTGCATGAAAACAGGTTGTTCCAAGTGTTGCATTAAGAAGCCACGAATTTGCGGCGGCAAACTTTCTTGCGTGTATCGGCGCGAATAAATGTTACCGCAACAAGATAAACTCGAAGGTTTACGCGAGAGTTCTCTCTCTCTCTCGCTCACTCTTTTTCTCTTTCATTCTCTCTTTCTTTCTCTCGCAGATTCACTCCATGAGATGCGGCTGCCGTCACCGCAAAAGTTCACTTGATATTCGCCAACTCAAAAGTATGCCGGGACGAGTGCACGGAAATGTCGCAAATGCAAGAATATCCTCGCGAAACGGGGAAATTCCTGCGGAGCGACGAAGTTACACGAGGGAGATGACAGCGCTAAATGCATCGCGGTGCATTCTCGCAGGATGATGATCGGCCCTAGCACTTCGGGGTGAACTTTCGGAACAAGCTTCTTACATCTCTGTACTGCCTGTTATCAGCACGTAGACTAATAATACGTAGTACACAGCTATCTAATCCTGTGTAAAGTTCTCATGCAGCCGATTCACCTCGAAACTGGTACGCGAGCAGTGTTAATCACTGTTAGCGCTGCAATCGTAAGCGTCTGTGCAAAAGTATATGTTAACGAAAAGAGAAAGTAAAGTAAAAGAAAATTTTATCTCATGTTCACAAATACAGCAAAGACACTTTTGTAATTTATATGCCTAGTGCATATAGATATCGCATTTAGGGATCACGTTTTAACGCTACAGTGCTGCAGTGCAGCGTAACGAAAGCATCACGTATCGCTTGGTTTTCATAATATCCCTTTATCTTCCGTGAGAGTGCAATACGATGTCAACATAGTTTTGCAAAAGCACCAAACTGTCGTTGGCATTCAACGCATTAATCCTTTATGACCTAAACTTCTTTAAGTACGAGCACAGCTGTACGGATGCGCGAGGCGCAAGTTGTTCGTGTGATTCCCTCGTTTGTGTACAAGCGGGAAATCCTGCTGCTTAATAAGTCTATGAGACTGTGCTGTAATAAACTAGGACAAAGCGGTTTCTCGCTAAAGTGATGTTAGACGATATGTTTAACAATCAAAATAGTAAATATTTCCAGTGTAATAAGTCCCGTCACAGCAACGAATTAAAACGTTTCCATACAATGTTCTGTGTGTACATTCTTCATCGCTTCGTCGTCTTTTCATGCAGCTCATTTTTTCCCAACAATCCCCATGACTAAAACATCCATGCCCAGCGACTGGTAATTCGGATCGGAAAAGAGAGACTGGGATTTGAAGCTAAAGCCCTTAGAGGCTTTGATTTCTCTAGCACTCGTAACTACGTTGCGCGCGGGAGTCCTTCGCCCATTTTCCCTTCCTTCGGATCACGAGTACGAGTGCAATAAAAGCGCGAGCGAGCGGAAAGTACCTGATCGACGTTGAATAGACGGAAGGAAAGAAGAGAGACGGAGGGAGAAGCGGGAAGCGGAGGGTCTTGAAGAGAAACGTAATTCTGAGCGGCTCGCTGGCCGTAGGCCAACTTGAACACGTACAAGGTAGCGACACGATGATGCCCTACACCTAACAATGCCGTCGAAAGGCGTCTAATTAAATAAGACGCCGCGAGACACACGCGGGTATGTCACGACACTAACAAGCCTCTGGAAAATACACCCCGGCGCGGTAGTATCGTCATCATCGTCATTGTCGTCGTCATAGTGATTGTTGCCGAGTCGTTAGAAGAGGAAGTTGGAGTATCATCCTCGAGGAAGCAGCCAGCAACCTTGTTTAATTGTAGTGCTTCCTGTACACGTCATCCAGAATATTTTTAAAAGGAAAAAGAAATCCGATAAATTAGGCGGGTAAAAATTCCGGATCTATCAATTTTTCATTTTCTTGTATTTTTAAAATATTAAGAATGATATAATATTTGTCACAAATTTGTAAACATTAAGGAAGTACTGTTTATAGATGTATAAAATGGAAAGTAAAATTATTGTTATACTTGTTAATAAAAATTAAGTTATCGCATAAACAGTGGACAATCAGCGCATTCCGCCTTTAATAACATCAACAGTCGAGGGACGTTGACGACGGACGCGTCGAGGGAGCAATGCAATCCTCCAGAGGGTGGTTCGCTGTGCACGACGCGATATTCTTATACCCTCTGCTCGCGTCCGTAAGTATCGCGCAATTTACTTCGTCATCACGTGTCGTGACACACGCGATCACGCCATTGGCGTGTCCGCCGGAAGTAAAATCACGGCCACGCGGAAAATTTACTCGCGAATACGACATTTTCCATTGTTCGCCGTCACATATCCTCTTATTTTCCGTGATATTATCTGGTACAGCTACATTTTATCGAAGCAAGTAAGAATAACTGTTGACACTTTGTGTACAGTCAACGTATAGTTTATACATTTTATAGTACATTGTGTAACATGTATGGTAAGTTGTTTATTGTGCGATGCGGGCGCGAGCAAAGCGAGTGCGCTCCCCCGTGCCGCACAATAAACAACTAAGCATATGAGTTACACATAGAATTTTTCATTACAAGTGCTCGTCGTAATGTGCCCTATACAGCAACGTTTTTGCGCAAAAGAGTGGGATTAGAAAAATAACTTAACGGCTTGAGGTACCTATTGTTTATTTACCGTACGCAAAAGCGTTAAGGTGTAGGGCACATTACGTGCACGTGGATATAAGGAAAAAAATATAGATGTGGATTTAATATCACGCAGTGTTTAAATAAATCTCACCATGTTGATGTTCATATCAACACAGTGAGAATTATATAAACACCGCATGATATTAAATCCACATTTAACTTTTTACAGTGTAAACATTTATCTGTCAAAAATAGATCTTAAAGTTTTAGTTTCTTCAAGATGTTTATTTGCAACTTTTCTGCTTTTGAAGCTTAATATCTCGAAGTAAAAAACTGCTACAGTCGTATCACTGTTAGCAGCGCTTGTCTACGTGAATTAGATGAAAATTGTTGCTGTTAACGATACACTTAGTGTAATTAACGAGTCTCCTTTTAGAAAGAAATTCTTGAAACTCACGGTGTGCACAAGCATGATAGACTTCTATCCAATCTCCTAATAGATATGTCAGATTTTTCAGAAAGAATTGAATACGAATTTTAAAAAGACGCTCGTTTTTTTTTTTTAATAACAGTGGCCATGAAGCTTGCTTGGACTGCTGAAGAAGCGAGAATATTACGAGCATTTCGCGGCATCTAATTCCGCAGAGTGACGACTAAGCCTGCTATATGCAGCGGCAAAGCCGAAACTCGATACCAAGCAACGTTGTCGGAAGAAAACGGTCACGAAGGAACGCTTTGTCTCTTAGATTATTTAAAAGATGGTACGTTAAGATCGACAGTACCTTGCGCGGAAAACTGCTCCTGATAAAAATTTGAACGAATTTCAATTGCAATACCAATTTATCTCTTCACTTTGTGTAAATATTTTATATTATGCAACGCGAGAATCAGTACACTGATATTTATTTTTACTTAATTTGCGGGCTTGCAGAAATTGCCAACGTATTGTATCGTATAATTTAATGCCAAATATAATTTTCTGCTCCTGTAAATTTCCAATTAAAACTATAAATCAAACATGTGAAATAAACATTTAAGCAACGTTTAGTGCTGAAGATAATAATGCAATTTAAATTGATTAAAAAGAAATTAAAAGTAACTATGGAAAAACACATTAATAGATAATTACGTTTAAGTAAAAATTCCTTTCTAGGTAAACAAATAGTAATAATTAAAAACAAACGATGACAAAATTAACTATATCCTTTTTTCTTTCCATGTCTGTTTTTTTGATTTATAGTCTTTTAACGTTGAACAAAATATTCACCAGCTATATCACCGCAAGCGACATCAATTCATTCGTCTGCATTAACAGCATTTCCTTTGAACGTCGACGATAATAAAGCAGCGATAAAGTAATCCGAATAAATTCCTCGCGGTGCGCCGGGGATGAAAGACGACGTCGGTAACAGAGGGAATCAAAGCTCCCTAAGGGGCCGTGAAACGAAACTGTCCCTCGCGGCGAGGAATTCCTTCGCGCCCCGTTGAAATTCCGTGCATCTGGTAAATACGCGGAAGGCGCCACGTTGGAATTCAATCATTATGCGGGCTAGCCCGTCGCTCGACGGTCCGCGCACGCCGCTTTACTTCCCACCCTCGTTCACCGCATTGTTGGTCAGCTTGTGACACACAAGTTCCGAACTAGTAGAATATTCCTACGAGCCTTCCGCGAGCCGGTGACAACTGTCTTGGGGCTTCCCGCGGTATTCGCCTTACACTGGCGGACAAAATGCTAGAGGTGGAACGTCTTGTTGTAGCTGACAATGAAAGACCAGCACATTGACGTTCACTGCAAAGTTAGAATACAGAGCATAGTAGAACGAGTTGTACAAGAAATCACAAGATTAAAGTACTAAAAGGTAGTAGAAAACATTGTACAAGAATCACGTAGGGGAAATATACCCTTTTTAAAGGTACTCGAGGAACATTGATGCACTTCTCGAACATTTCGACGTATGCCACGCAATGCATCATTCATGGCAGGAACGTCAGGATTATAGATTGGTCTATAAATCAAGTGGAAAGAAAGCGCGTGATTCTACTTCATGTTTGAAATGAAATTTCCGCAGGTTCGTGTCCACGCGAAAACTTAACGTACGAATTATAATCAAATTTCAAGTACATAAGCTGTTATGATTGAGTTACTTTCGGATTCTAATAATAACAACGTTATGTATTATGTTAATGAATGTTTACGTGACTTTAAGCTGATTTCTATTTTTTAGGATATCATAATGTAAAGAGACGAGTAATTTAAATTATGAATGAATTACGATAACTATAACTTTTGATATACTTATTTTAGAATATCTACGCTACAATTATATAAATTTATGCCCGTTTTCATCAATGATAGTTTAATTTTAATACTGATTCAACTAACTCTCTCTCTTTCCATCTTTTTTAATTCTGAAAATTAAAACAGATAAAGAGTAATCTGAGAAATTTAATTTAATCTACATTAATAGAAACGAGCATTATTCTGTCATAATACAACTACAACAGTTGATTTCTCTCTTTTGTGCTGTGCTGACATTTTGTAAATCTTTTCAATATGTTAATAAGGACAATGATTACGACTATAAAAAAAGTTTTTTTAATCCGATAATCATCGGAATTCCTCCAAACATTTCATTTCCATCTCGGTCAATTTTCTCTTTTCTGACCCGCCAGACGAGGTATTTTCAAACGCCGACCAAACTCGTGAGTGGAAAGCATCGCGAAAATTATAGACATATAGATCGCGTTATAGCTGTGTGGTAGCATGGAAAATTTACTTTTACGAGGCGATAAATAAACCGCCAACTTCGTTTGTAAACTTCGAAGTACCATCGAGAAAGAACGTTTTCGGCGTTCGTCGTGGTGTAGATCACACATTATCCATGGAGCATGACATTTATGTTCTTGAAGGACGGAAAACGGACGACTTTGAAACTTGAATCTGACCAAGCTAAACTTCGTTAATTTTGATTCGCATGATTTTACAGCCGTACATGAATGTCGAACAAACGATAACTTTATTTTTATCCAAAAGTAAATTATTTTCGAGTTATTGAAAAATTAGAATAAGTTAAATATTTTTTATGATTTTCAGTTATAAGTAAGTGTGCGCTTGAAAAGATGCTATTCTAGAGCCAGAGATAAATTAAGTTACATGTGTCTCTAGTATACATATGTATAATATATTGAACATCTGTCTGCCTGTTTGTGCCTCTCTCTCTCTCTCTTTCATAGGAATATTATCTTTCGTGTTATTTAAAGATAATAACGATTGTCTTGAATATATATTATCTTCTTAGCTGTTATGAATATTTTAGACTTAATTAACGTGATATCGCAACCGCGTATTTAGTTAAAAAAAAAAAAACCATGTCTGTTTAAATACGTACATTTGAATAGATTAATCAAAATGAAAATCACACAATTGGAATACGCAAGATTGACGAGTAACAGTAACGACGATATCGGCCTCCAGGGGTGTCAGGCTATCCCCCTAAGAAGCAGTCGATATCATGCTATCGAAGCTCCGACGTGTACAAGGGTAAATCATGGCACCCTCTACCTCTATTGGGGCTGATGGGGTGACGAGAGAGCGTGATGGCAAGCACTAGTGAGCAGCCTGTCTCCGTCATCGTCGTCGCCGACGACGTCGTCGGTAGTATTAGTAGTGGTTAACGGGGATAAGGGAGGAAATGGAGGGTGTTGCCGAGTCCCGACATGCCTCGCTTCGATTAATCAATGGGAATGGCATTTCGGAGAGGTGCTAGGCGGAGGTGACGGCGGAGGTGGCGGTCTGCCCTTCGAGGATGCCAACAGAAGTGACTACCGTCACGCGGATTGAAGGCCAGAGAGGGGGCAGGAGAGAGGAAAGAGAAGAGATGACGACAGGGTGGACACTTTTGATGAATAGTGCCCACGAACGGAGCTAGTAGGCTTCCGGTTTGCTCTCTCTCTCTTTCTCTCTCCCTCTCTCTTCTTTACTCTATCTCGGTCTCTTCCTTCTTACTATTCACAGTCAAGTGGTGAAACCACCGAGACATGGAGAGGCTAAGAAGCCATGACGTGAATTATCATCCCGTTCCTCTCGCGCGTCGACAAACAGGCCAAACAGTGAAATCGGCTTGACAAGAGGCGTCGACAGAAAATTATAATGCCTCGTGAGGTATCGTTTATACCGATATTGATGTTAAATGTCAATCAACGCATAACAGTTCAGTTCGTGAAAATTCTTAAAAACCGACCAAAGGATTGATAATTGAATTTTATTTATCATTTTGATTAAACTTTATTGATTACCTTTAATTTTCACGTGATTGACGTCTTTAGATAAAAGTTCAGTTTATTTTATTTTAATGGAATGAGGAATGGTAATTGTTAAATCTTTGTCGCGCGACGTCTAATGAGCACTGCTGCTCGTACAGTCGTCATTAAAAGTCAATTTTGAATCCGTTTAATCTTTTAAGGTTTAACTTTTCTTAAAAATGTGTGGAATGTACCTATATCGTAATTATTTTTGCAAATTGCCGTTTTAAAATATTTAAAATGGCGTATTCAGGAAATAAAATGTCATATATTTTTAATGAAATTGTTTATTATGATTTAGGAAGAAAAACTATTTAAAAGATGAACACGATCAGACATGAAATGCTATGTAAAAATAAAAAATGTGACATTTTACAATATATTATTAATAATTTTATAATTCATTGAGAACAAAACGTATATTCATAAAAGCTATTTAGAAATGTTCTCCTCGCATCTACAAGTGAAAAGCAGACTTTCAAAAGTTTTGTCCAAAATTTATAATTTTCAGAAAAAAAGTTTAAAAATTATTTATGCGAAATAATATACATATAATAAACAATTTCTTCTAAAACAGGTCCTGTTGAATTGTATAGCTTAATATTTATAAAAAATACAACTCTTTTTAAACACTAGGATATACATATATGTACCACTAAACTATAAAAGGTTAATGAAGTAGATGGAATTATCTTTCAATTGTCTATTACGATTGCAATTCATATTACCGTTTACTTGTCGTTTACATTATTGCTTCACGTCATCGTAAAATCGCCGATGTGTCGGTTCTTTACCCGTCCTATACTCTATCGCGCAGTGAGAATGATTCTAATTCGTCGTTAATTAATCGTCGGACGTCGTCCAAAAGTACGTAAGAAAGGAGAAGGGTACTTCGCTATGAGAGAGTTCGCTGAAAGCCGGCCTCCATTCGTCACTGTCTGGGACAGAAGTAGACGGTAGGAGAATCGATCCCCCGCGTGTCATCCTTCTCTCCCTTTGTCGTTCCTGTCTTAGCAAGACCGAAGACGAGAAACTCCCACGCATCATCGACACGCATTTTGTTCCATCACATTTCTCCCACATACATATTGTAAACGTATTTTATGATAATAGTGCTCCTCTCCGTCACTGCTACCGCAGCTGATTCGATATTGATTTCTCCATACCAGAAATATATTTTTATATATCTATTTTTGGCCCTTTTTTCTACATTTAATATTAGTAAAATTATTAGAAGTATTGAATTTTTGAATCTGATTATTTAGAAAAGCAAATCTATGTTTCCATATGTTTTATCTTTATTCAACTTAAGGATCAAATAAGAATTACATTATTTTTCAAATCAGAATTATATTATTGACCTATTATCATTAATTGCGCTTACATGTTCAATAAAATTAACTTTTGTGCAACATATCTCTTATTTCAAAAAAGATTAATTATATTAAACTTTAAACTCTTGCTTTATTAACCTTCCATCCGTAATATTTTAAACTTTAAAAGCACAGTAAATTTTTTTATTGTAAATTCTAGTAGATAAATTCAAATCTGTAAAAAAGTAAAGTATAATCTGATTTTTATTATAGCAATAACTTGTTAAAGCTTTCACAAGTATGGAAGAATTTTTTTCACATTTTTACAGTCTAAAATAATATATAAATCTGCACTAAAATTTGAAGGCTCAGGTTGCGGAGAAGAGTGAAAACATATTGATGAGATGGAGAAGGTTAAGTTCAGTTATTTCTTCAACTTAAAAAAAATGTTAATTTAATTTATGATACACCAATATTAAATAAAAATTGACACACATATACAAAATATAATATAAATATAAATAACATTGAAAAGCTCAATTAAATTGACATTTGAACTGTGATTTTTTAACAATTAACAATAAACTCGCTTCCTGTGCTCACTTCGAAGAGAAGGTCTTGCTTACTTTTATTGCAGACAACTATTTATTTCATTCATTTCTCGAATTTCCTCTCTTTCTTCATAAATACGTGCACTCGTGAGAGCAGAACATGAGAAAGAGGCGCGACTCTAAGTCCATTTTCTGCTGAATACAATTCGCGGTTACGAATTATGTGTCGGCTAACCGAGAGGCGCGGCGCGGTGGGCTGATGGAACGAGTGGATAGAAGGAAGAAGAGATTGGAGACGAGAAGGAGAAGGAGACAGAGAGAGAGAGAGAGAGAGAGAGAGAGAGAGAGAGAGAGAAAGGAAAGAGGGGGTGAGAGCGAGCGCACGTGAGAGAGCAGACGGAGAGCGCTATCGCGAGTTTTCCTACTAGTTTTCCAGGAGTTACCCGAGCGGGAGGAAGAGGCGGAGTGTTAATTACCAGCCGGTTCTGGGCACGGGAATGGGTAGCACTCCGCAAGCCGCCACCGTGCGACGCGGCGGGGTGCACGACTGGCGGTTGGATAGGAGAGGGAACGGGGGCGGTCGGGTGCGAGATAACGTTTTCAATTACCTGCAGGATGTGACGTAGTTATGAGTTAGCTACCCGGAGAGAGCGGAGCTTCACCTAGCTCGCCGACCTATCCAACTGCTTCCAGAAGATGATGAGCCAAGATGGCCGGGACGGCGGGGCGGCGGGTGGTCTGCGGTAGAAGCACTGGGGGGTGAGAACGCCAGGAGGATGGGCGCGATGGGAACGGATGCAGGTATCTAATACTTGTACAGCGCGTGTCTCCACGAGATAAACTAAACCCGATTAGAGTCCCCTGGTTGCATCATAGCTGTGCGCGCTTGTGTCGCGGACGATTATGGATCGCGTTTTTCATCCTTCGCCTTTGCGAAAGCGTCCCTCCCCGTAGGGAGGAACTCGTTCCGTTCCTCATCAAGCACTCGCCGAGAAGAAAAGGGCTGAAGGGTTCCAGAATGGCGGGAAAAGAGAGGTTTGGCAGAGCGAGACCTGAGGAAAAGTCGGAAGAAAAATGAGAGGGAAGGGAGCGAGAACCGATCCAATTAGCGGACGACTTTAATGCACGAAGGGCAGATGAGTGGGCCTGCAGCTTCTAATAATCCCTTGGGACTCTTATCCCTCGGTGTTCATGCTTCATCCGTTTCAAACGAGGCGAATACCTTTTTCAAATGTTTTTGCTATGAAAATTTACGGATATCGAGAGTCATTTTTCAAATGGTATGTCTTTGCGTTGATTAGTGACTTCAGACGCTTTGCGGATTATATCTGTCTTGGTATATCTGTCTTGTCGCGCGTGTCATATGAATGAAAAAGTAATAATCGCAGTAATTGCAATCGAAATTCTTGTTACCAAACGTAATCCGACAACTCGACGACTGAATATTTTTGCAATTAACGTAACTAATGTGAATACATATTTAATCCTTTTAATACGCTTCCATGAATTACTTTTTACTCAGACATCCTTTTAATACATTTTCGTCTTTCTACCTCCTGCAGTTATTATTTGTACTTTCTACCACGGCTAAACTCACAGCTGCTGAGCAAACAGCGGCTTAGTGGGCGCGAAAAATATACTTTTTCCTAATGTGCGCACCACATTGCTAGCTTCTGCCACTGACGTCATATTTATCTCCTTAACTGCGTGATTATGGCGTAAAAACTGGTCGGGGGAAGAACCGCGCGGCTCTACTCTGCTCCCGCGCTCGTATAATATATTATAATGCATGCGATGGGAAGTTGAAGTTATTTATAAGACCGTGAACCAAAATGACGTACAACGACAACGCCGTAAATCTTATTAATGTATTCGTCCAACGAATGTATTAAAGAATCGTTAAGTATTATTTTATACGCGTAACGACCACCGAATTAAACTCAACTTGAATACGAACTCAGACTGTCGTGCTGTTTTTTGTATTTCTCTCACACAAGGTGAAAAATCATTACAAATATACTGCATTGTTTTCGTGCTTTAGACTATGTATATGATCTTTATAACGAGCCAAGGGTTTATCGCGCATTCGATAATATTTGCGTGATATCTAGCAACAACATTTAATTATACTAACTTTTGTACTCAAATAGCGCATTATAAGCATTCTATGAATGTTCTATAAATATTTATTAAGGATATTCGTATATTCTATAAATGTACACTATCAAATATTAATGTTCTGTTATAATAATAAATATTAATAACAATAATAATAGATATTTAATAGTATATTATAATAATATAGCACAACTAATAAGTACAACTAATAAACGTTCTATAAACATGCACGGAATATTTTCTATAATATTCTATAAAATACTTTTAGACGCATTTTTATACATATCTCCTCTCTTTCGGTCTGATCTTGTACGCATTGTAAGATTAGTACACCGTGTACGCGTAACTCTCGTTAACTCTACACATATTTTAAAGAATGCTATTTGGATATATATTGTTAAAAAAAATAGTGTTCTCTAAAAGAATAGATTGTCAAAAATCTAACAGTTGCCATCCATTCAAGAAAGTTGAATAAATTCTATTATTAATGCAAAGTAGAAACGACATTAATTATTTTGCGAAATTTTGCAACCCGCATTCCGTTACGAAGACCTTACGAAAATTCAGATACAGTGCAACGGACTGTGAGCAAAACTCCGCGAAACGCGCTGCTGTTCGCGTTTCGTGAACTCTTCGCATCACCTTAATCAGGGAAAAAGCGAGCCCTGGGTCGTGGGGGAGGCTGATGTACGAGGGTGCTCTTTTCCGTTTTCCGGCCGTGCGAGTTTCGAGTTACCAGCGAGAGCCAGCGGAAAACTTTCCTCCGCCCTCTCCTCTGACAGGACTTTGGTGCTCGCGGGCACTTGCAATTTATAACCCACCTAACTGAATCCAACATCACGCGCTGCGTTCTCAATTTTGCTGTTCGTGTCCGGCGCTTTTGACCCTCCGATACACAGTTGCAAAAGAAAGATCAAAATAATAGTGCACGTAATATAAATGACTTTCTCATCACACCTTTATTATAAATAAGTATCATTGTGTCTATCCTATTAAAAAAAAAAAAAACATGTTCTTGATATTTGTAGTTAAGAATTATTCAATATCCTAAATATCGACATATAAATAATCATTAATTATGTATCAAGGATGTTTTTTTCAATCAGGATAGACGCAATGATACTTATTCATAATAGAAGATATTAATAACAAATTGAGTTATTTGCATTATACTAAATGAGAGTACGTACAAAAAACTGCTATACATAAAATTAGCAAAGTTAAATGTAAAAGAATATAAATATTTTAAACAATTAAATATTCAATAATATTATATCATCTAATAGAATATACTATATGTATTATTTCAGTGAAAATTTATTATATTATGTTATTTAGATGCCTCATATAAAGCAGCCTTTAATGTGTACAGTGTAGTGCGAGTGATCGAATTTATCATAAGAAAATCCTAAAGTCGTCTATTTAATTGACAAAAGTATCTTTTCTTTCAGTGTATTAAATCCTCAAAACATTTACTTCTAAAAGAGTTATATCAATATGCAGTGTAGTATCCAGCATGTGGTAATGTAAATTGTACATATGTATATATCGGTATTAATTGTATGTGAGTCACGTTTTGTCTGTAAAGCAGCAATCCCGGTAAAGTTCGGTCTTTAGTTTAGAATCCCTTTAATAATGGTCTGAAAATTACCAATCATCGTATACATTGAGTAATAATAAAAATTATATTGGAATATAACAATTGACATACATTTATATGAATAAATATGATACTGATGATATTGCTGAAAATTTTTTTAGTATAAAAAAAACTTAGTATAATTTTTATTTTCTATATTTGTTACAACTTATATTATATAGTTATAAAATATCTATCTTTTTTAGATAATTATATTCGTTTTAAACATAATAACACTGCACGATTATTCGTATCTAAATAGCTGACCATTTGAGTAATGTAAATCTGAATAATGTTTCGAATCTACAGTAATCACAGTTTTGTTAAATGCTCTAGAGTACAAATTACTCTACCAACACGGAGAACCTCGATTTAATTCGCCTTTTGTCACCGTCGCATTTCGCTGACTACATCCTGCTGTGACGCGCGTAAATGCGCTTCCATCGGTCTGTTGGACGTGCATTAAAGTCGGAGAAACGGATTCCGCAAAGAAGTTTTACGCACGTGGTTGATGTTTCGCTACGTTAAAGGGTCCGGATTTGTGGGAAGGAAAGGATGAGCCGCGAAGGAGAACTCGCGAGCTCCGCATTTGCATAGCCAAGGCAATTGGAATTGCAAAATCGCAAATTGGACTTGTCTGCGGCTAACCACCGTCACTCTTCCATGCTCTCGCGACAGCACCGTGCTCGCATCAAACTTTTCGAATTAAGTCGCGATAGCATAATCGCTGCCGCGATCGTATATTGCCTTCATCCCGTAACGCTAATCGTTCCTTGATACTTTAAGTCTGCAAAAACTATGAGATTCACAAAGTAAAGAAAAGAGAAAACGAATTATACATTTTTTTTTATATCAGTTAAAATTATTGAAAAAGGAGTAAAATATACTCTTCTCTCTAATTTTCTATATGAAAACTGTGTATAGCCGGATACGCCGACGGCGTCGTCAACACTTCTGTTAGGATTTATTGGAATTATTGGAACTTTCTAGCGGAAGATGGGGCTTACCTCTCGGAGAAACGGAAGTGTGCGCTCCGCAAGGCGAACGAAGTTACGTATCGACTTCGAACAAAAACTCGTTTGATATACAAATAGCATCAGCCTTCTTTCGTCGACCCGTCTTTGTTCAAAGAGATTGCACTGATTTTGCATCGCGTGGATTGTCTCAAAGAGAATCTATAAATGAATCAAGCCGTACTATCGTGACAAACAAATGTGTGGTAACAAGATTCTACAGCTATAGATGATTAATTATATAAATCTTTTTCACATACACATTATTTTATAAACCCTCTTTTTCATCATTTAAGTTCTCCAAATTTAACAATTCGAAAATTATTTAAAAATGTTTTAATAGAAATAATATTTAAAATTTAATATTGTTAAACCGCTTTTAAACTTGTGTACTAATATTTTATAACACAAAAATAAATCTGTCAAACGGAAATTACAGATGTTTTGTTTGTACACAATATCAATTAAAAATATTAGTTGAAAATCAAATAAAGAAAATGAATATCAGTACAAATATCAAAATTTATCAAAAAATTTTGAAAAACGTATAATTAAAGGAGCGTTGGCAGTCAGCATGGTAAACAATGCGCAGTTCTGGCAATTAAAAACATTTTAATAATTATACGATATATGTAATTAAATTAAAATCGCAAGGGTTAACTAACTGATAAAATTTGATTGTAAATAAGCGCTGAAATCGACTGCAAAAAAAATAACAAATAATTTGATTAAAAATGACTTATGAAACACGATGGCTATGTTTTGCTGCAGTTTTAGATAAATAACTTTTAAACGAGTAAGTGAATCCAAAAGGTTTCGTTACAAACATTTCTTAGAATTTTATTAGTAAATTTTGATTTCTGCGTCGATTCCTATATTGCCCCATTATTGTTTATTATTTCTTTTCGTTATTCAATTGACAGAAGTTCGTTTATTACTGTTAATTTAATAATGAGTAGAACACAAAGTATGAATAAAAATATTGTCTTTTGATAAATTAATGATTTTTGCATTAAAAAAAACATTATAAAGTTTGTGTGAAGATGGAAAACTAATTGCTTGTTGAACTAGATTTATTTTTATACAATAATCATCTGCAATTTCAAATAACTTTTCTCATTTAAAATATTATATCAAAAAATATATCAAAAATCCATTAGGCAAAATAGAATACTGCAAATTCTCGTATTCGTCCATTTTGAACACGGTGATTGAATTGACAGGCGCAATGATGTAAAAATAAATTAAAAGTTAATAAAATGAGAAAAAATGTCTTACCAAATACATTGACTTTTATTTTACAGTTTCTATAACGTCAACATAAAAATGAAATAATGTTGCATATCTAATCGATCGTATCTGAAGTTATAATATGCTCAATATCAAGCGCGAACATCGTTCGCGCAACCTGGGCACGCCATTCATCTTTATTTTCGCACAAAAATCGAATCCAATTCCCGATGAAGGCGAACGGTGATCGAGTGGGCGCGCACACGCGAACGAACCGAGTGTGGAAAGTCCCTCGCTTTTCCTCTTTCGAATCTAGCGAGCCAAGGGGTTTAGCACGAGCTCTCTCGACGGAGCTCTCGATTTAATATACCACAATATCGCCAGGACTCAAGCCATCGGTGTGGGGTATCAAAATATCTCGATATTATGCAACACATGTCGACATTTACCGGCTCGCGGCTTGGACGTGGGTAGGGTAGGATAGCTCGCTTGTCGAAAAGGCGGTTACAGGCAAAAAGAGGGAGGAGGAGGAATAGGGGGTAAGGTGGTTGCGAAAAGCACGGAGGGAGTTGGGCAAGACGCATGCAAATGGAAAGTTATGCCGCACGGAAACGAATATTGAATCAGCAGCTGGCCCGATAGAGACCGAAGTCGATGCGCAGCGCTCGCTTTTCATCCTCTGTCGCCGCGCAGAAACGACTCCTGCACGTCGAGATACGCTTCGCGACTCCACCTTGGCGCTACGAACATTCTCTCCCTCGAGGGAGAAAGAGTGAGTGCAACCCTACCTACGAGACGCCGAAGTTGGCGACGTTCCCTTGGACGAGCGACGACGCGACGGCCGGCCCGTGCAAGAGATTGGAAAACGTGGCCGCCGGCGAATTGTAGTCTTCTTCACTCGGAATGAAAATCGAACTAAGCTCCCTCGAGACCGTCGAGCCGACTTTCCCAACTATGCGTACCGTGAGGGGCGTCAAAAGAACGCCCGACTTCGGTTCGTGCAATCGAATTCTCGAAAGTGAACGTCTTGCACATTCGTTAGAACTACTCAAGCCATCATTGTGCTCTCACTCTTCTCTGCGTGACTACGACATTCGTCGACATTTCTATTGCTTTTGCTTACTTATTATAATTCGTTAAGATTTTGTAGCTTTGTTTCTTAATTATCTGTTTTTCTAGTTCTTGCTTTTATTTCTTGCTTTTATAATTAGAATTTAAATCATTTTAAAATAATACACACAGAAAAGAAAACTATATTCTTAAATCAACCATACATGCTTATTTTTTGTTTAGTCTTAATTGAATCTATCTTGATGCAAGTGCTTTGTTCAATCAAAAAGCTTGCATCGATAGAAATGCAGTCAAATCAAGATTAAAATCTTCGAAGATTACAACATTTTTGTTTGTATATTATGGTTAATTTAAGAATCTTGCTTTCTGTGCAGCATTTTTAATAACAATATTACTATTTCTTAATTATATAATAATAAGATTTACGCTTTATTTCCTGTCGACTATTAATCAGTTATTCACTTATAAGTTATAAATTTTAATCTATGTTACGATGTTTCCTATGGATTTATATTCCTGAATATCAAGGGACTTCCGTTCTATTTTATCCTATTTGACTCTCGAGCGACGAGAATGAGGAAAAAGAAGCAAGACAAAAAAATGAAGAAAGAATATACGAGAGCAATGATCGGATGCACGCGTGCCGATATGTGGTCATTCCGTGAAAAACAACGGTCGCGACCGCACTTGCTTATTCGATCGATCGATCTGTCGATTGAACGTACGTGCATAAACCCGACGAACCCGACCACAGGGCGGATAAGTATTGTAAAACCAGGCCGAGTTTCGCAAACGCGTGAATAATGGACACCCGTTTGATAAGCGAAGAAGTGCTCGCGTGAGTCCGCTCAATTCATCCATTGGGCAGCGGGGATGATAGAGCAAGAGGCAGAGAGGAAACGAGAAAGGAAAAGAGAGAGAGAGAGAGAGAGGAGGAGGAGGAGGAGGGAGGAAAGAGGGTTCACGGAACGTAGAATTATTTATCGACGAGAAGGTCGAAGCTAAATAAACGTCGGATTTTCCACAGAGCTTATCCACCGCATTGGCGATGCGTGGTCGCAATTCCTCGATCCATGAATCATCATTATCGTGGCTTTTAGAGCATTATAGTCGCGGCGCGTTGTTTCTTCATGAAGCTATTCAGTTCTGCCAATATTACTAGATTCATCACGTCGTACATTAACAATTTACTTTGATAATTTTGAAATAATTGCACACACACAACACTGCATATTTTCTTTCATTAGTAAAGAAGCTTTAATCCCTTGACTAATAAATACATTACTTCAGCTTCGTACCGTTGGGTTAATCTCTTTTTTATAACGACATTTCAAACTCTCAACTATATCTGTTTTGTAGCATATAAGTAAAATACATTGATGAAAATTATACAAGTACCCCAAGGAGAAAACAAATACGTAATGTTGCATACACAAAATAATATAAGCGTTTCATGGTCCATTTATCAAAGCTTGAAGTTTCTTCGTGGAAACGATGTGGAAAATGAACACTGATTTAAAAATCAATGATTTTGCAACTTGTTTAAATAGAAAAGAAATAATACGTACGTTGCGGCCAGACTATATTCTGACCTTCCTATTTTACGTTCCCTTATTTAATCGTACATCATGCATTGTGTACGTGCGCCAATTGTACTCCGAAACATAAGTTCTACTTTTCGTGAAATATTTATTTAGAAACATCGCGGGTCGAGCAAGGTGGCGTTTGTTGCATGGCGAACATTAACGGGGCACGCCAACGTGTCCGTGAAATGTACCCTTGGCGTGGTCTAACCGAAACATATGATCTTTCAAAAATGCATGGGGTTTGCAACAGGGATGCAACTCCGCCGACCTTTTCGCCGCATTCTGTCTGCGAATGAACTCTCGCGAGGTCCACCAACGTAGTTTAATATAACTCTCGCTTCTATACATTTTTAACTTTAACGTAACAGTTCTTAGATCTTATTTTGATACTAACAGCTACATGATTGCAGGAAAATAAACACTATTTTCAATAACTACTAATTTCTATCCTTTTTTTAGATTACATTATTATACAACTTTATTTTTGATATAAGAAGGACTACTTGGAATTTTATATTATATTTTTTATATTAAACATTATACGGTCGTAATTTTGACCAATTAGCGATAAATATAAGTATTATCTATATAATTATATATAAATATTATATATTATATCGAATGTATTATATTAATATATTATCAAGTAGAAAAGCCTGTCAAAGTCATTACAAGTTAGATATGTGTCATATCTTTATTACATAAAACCAAAGTACAAACGTTTCAACTCTCAATTAGAGTTCTCATCAGTGTACAATAACAAATTGTTACTGTACACTGATGAGGACTGTAATTGAGAGTTGAAACGTTTGTACTTCGGTTTCGTGTAATTGTACTTCGGTTTTATGTAATATAGGTATATCTAACTTGTAGTGGCTCTTAATACAGGCTTTTTTACCTGTAATTTGATTCAGTTCATTAGAGGCTAAATTTCATTCAAAATTTAATATGTTATACCAATCAAATTTATGAACGATTTACTTTTTTATTTTACTGGAGAGTGTTCAGTTGAATTAATATTCTTCTGGTGCGTTCAATCATTTTAAGAATAGCTCGGTTATCTCTTTGATAAGGAATACCGATCCTTCTACTTTTCTTCTCGTTCTTTATAAAGATTTCATCTTTATCGCTGTTGTTGCATTCCGCACGGTAAAACACGAGGTGCCAAGATGAATGTAGAGCCTACGAGTACAACTAAAAGTGCACACTTCCGGCGGAACCGAAGTATGTCCAAGACGTCGGGCCACAACTGATATTGCTACCGTTGAGAATTGGAGGGAGGGCGAGAAAGATTTTCGGAAATTTCCCGGGGGCCCAGTATCCCTCTCGTTCTGGTACCAGCTTTTCCGCTAATATTTCATTACGGTTGCGTTGGCGCCGGCCATCTTGTTTCCGGACCCAGACGTACCGGAAACGGCCGGATATGCCGCGACAAAGCACCGTTGCGGAAAAATCATAAAGCTATGAAGCATGAATAAATAGAGAAAAAAGAACAGTTGCCACTTGTTCATCTAGCAACTATGGACATGGAAAAATTAATGTTTGTCCTCTAACTGTATTTACATTTCGAAAAAAAAAGAATAAATCTTTTCAGAATTAATATAAATAATATATTTATATAAATCTTTTATAATATTTCAAATTACGTTTCTTTTTTTCAATTTTATAAATTACATATGTGTGTAAGAATAATAACTAATAATATTTTTCAAATTAGATTTTTTTGCAATATTTTTCTATAGAAATAGATTCTATATAGCGTTTAAAATTCTTCTTAATAAATTCTATTAAATGAGAAAGAGAAAGAGAGAGGGAGAGAGAAACTATTGTGAATATGCTAATTATATTAAAATAAAAAATATTCATTAAATACTGATACTCACAGAATGTGTAAAACAAACTTTCGATTGTAAAATATATAAAAGAGATAATTTCGAAAAATCAATCAGCAAGTGGGAATAAATTCATGCAGTATTAATTCTTCAGGAAAATCTCTGCACGTTCCTCTAAATAAATGAAATCTCATCACCGAACTAACGTTTAACGTAGCAGTTAAATAATTTGTTTCTGTGCTTATTTACTTTAACTTTTACAAGCGCAAAGTACGAAAGTGAGCAGTGATTATAAAAAGGTACTCTTATTGATAATCGATACGTTGAATTTTAAATTTGAAAAAATTAATTTATTAATTCAAATACTCAAGTCAAATACTTCGTGTAACTTTTATTCAAAGAAATTTTATGCTTTTAATTGTTAAGAAATCAACAATTAAATAATATATATATTGTATCTTTTTAACCAAAAATAACGTAGTAAAAAATTAAATTTTATATTTTCATGCATAGGATTATTTGTTAGAAAAAATTAGCATACTCCAGTGCAATTTGCACATTTATCTATATATCTTTTAAAATATAATTCGCACAATTTCTCTCTCTCTCTCTCTCTCTCTCTCTCTCTTTCTCTCCTCTTTTCTTTCTCTTTCATTCTGCCGGTAGTTATTTGAGCTCGACAAATAAAACACTTCAAGTAGCGATAAGTACGGAGGACTGCTTTGTTTGTAGGCTGAAACTTAACCTACCCAACAACTAATCTTAAGAAGATTTTGCTGCGGGTTCGTACTCAAAGGATTTCATCATCAAAAGCCTCCATATCCCGAGAGACAAAATTGTAGAGTGCACATCCCACGCATATATCTTAATATAAGTCAACTAAATTAAATGACGTTTACTTTGTGTGACTAGCAACAAAAATCATTAAACATTAATAAATGTTACTGCGTGATCTTTTTTACTAGATGTTTTAAAATCTACGTCTATCTGTCAAATATAAAAATCTTTCTTTATCTATTTAAAATTAATTTCTTCTCAATAAAATTGACATATTGTAATATAATATTATTTGGTATTTGTGGATAAATGTGACATACTCTAATATTTATTATACATTAATTTAAATATCTACTCTTGCAGAGAATCTAATATCATTTAATTAAATACTGAAAGATAATTAATTATTCATTTAAAATACTAAAAAAGTACTAATTAACAGTTTTTTAATACTTTAAATAAGTAATTAATTATTGTCTTTCAGTATTAGTCAGTATAAGATTTCTGTGTATATATATGTATATAAGAAGGTATTTTACATTAAAAAGTTACTAATTTTTTAATGTAAATTTTTGCGTGTCGTAAAACTGCAATATAAAATTTTTATTACTACGTTTGTTAAATCTTTTAGAACGATAAAATTCTTCGAGATTATGGTCATGCCAAAAGACCGGAAAGTAACGGCGCGAAGGAAGGCGATGAAAGAGAAGCAAGAGATTTCGTAGAGAAGCGTTTTCTCGCACAACCCCCTGTACGAAATTGGAGGAAGGAGTTGCGATGAAATAGTCGACGAAGGGTCACAAGGGTCGCCACGTCGCGGTTTAAAATCAAATAAACGAAAACGGAACGTAGGGGAGCAAGGGCATCGTCGGCCAAGAAAATCAAAATTTCGTCATCCGCTCGTAATTCGAAGGGTGCCGTCCCACGTTGAAACCCCTGCGTCTCCGTCACTTACATCGCCCCCTGAGGGCTGTGCTGGACTATTGGATTTTAACCTCATCTTCCAGCGGTGGCTTCGATTTCGATCAACGAACGTTGCTACATTCCAAATGAAAACACTTGCTTGCCAAGGGTGATCTCGAACGCAAACTTGTGTGCAGTCTTGTCAGGAAATATAAGAGATCTCGGAACCTCGATGAGTTTATCATTGATTTTTTTTAATTTTTTCTACTAAAAATTGTGCATCACATCGTGTTTCTTCAGAACTTCTTAATTTTTATCATTAAATTTTCATCTTTAAAAAATCCTATAAAAAATTAATAAAGAGAGTAAAACTAGTTCTATTTAAAACACACTTATCTAAAATTTAATTCATAATTATTATCAGGAGACGCGGTAGTGTCTCCGGCCATGTTCAAAAACTGAGAGACACTACAAGTCTCTTATCCCGAACCACCAAAGTCCATTTTTGGGGGTATGTTTATATTAAAAGATATTTAATTATATTAAAGATATTTAACTTTCGTAGAAGTTTAGAAATAAAAATTATAAAAAATGCTGTAGACACTTTTTTTAAGCTAATGCATTAAAATTAAACATTGAACATATATTGTTTCATCTATTCAATTTCTTCAATTTTTTATTGAGCTAAAAAAATTGTCTTGGTTTGAAAATATTTACGTGATCCTATTTTTCTCTTCTTTTAATAACATCAATGTTACATTTGATGTATACAATGACACGATTTGTTATTTCTAGCCGTTATTTTTACTTATTACGTTAAAAACGACACAAGAAAGTTACCTTTAGAGGTTATTTTGCTTAAGTTTATTCTGGAACACGATTTTTCCTGTCATGAAACCGTAAACATCCTCTAGCTAACACCCATAGCACGACCATGGTGGCACGCCCTATAATCTGGGCGCTACTTTAGTACGTCTATCGCCTTCTAGGGCTATTTAGATAAACTCGTAATCTAGACGTCGTTTTCCGTACTGAGATATTCCCCCGTAGGCACTGAGGAGAGTGAGAAGTTTCAGACATTTCGATTTCGAAGGGTGCGAAAACACTTTTACGTCGCGTCGATTCGCATTGAAATTAAATTTAATCTAAGAATAAAATTGATCTAGTAAAATAAAAAAGAACGACATATAACTTTTATAAGAAATCATGCAATTGTACAAAAGTGATAGTCAAAGACGGCAAAAAATTTTTTTTGTAAAATAAATTTTTGAGAAAATTAAGTATAAATATTAAATATTATCTATAAATATTATAAATACGTACATGATTACACAAAAAATAATTTTAAGAAATACTTGACTAATTAATCAATTAGGCAATCTGGTTTTATAGACATAAGAAGAAAACACTTTTGTGAAGGGTCTAAAAATTTAACTAAAGTTGAAAATAATTTTGTTGGGCTATCAAAAGAATTACGTAGGACGCTCAAGTTGGTTACTAGAATGTAGAATGTCAAAACTTTTGCAGCTGTCAAACTTTTTGCACAGCTCTACTCGTCATTTTTTAATTTCCTACATAATTATTATATTTTGCATATTATATGTTTTAACAAAATTATTTTCAGTCCGCGCGTATATACTTATAAATTTTTATATATTTGAATAAAATCGTATTTTCTATATTCAAAATACTTCATTATCGTATCAATATTATATCGTTGTTTTATGCGTCATACACGTTATAAAAATGATAATGCATTGTGTCAACTCCCCTGTATCAAGATATAGTACCATCAATTATTCTAAGTTTGACCTTCTTGAGCTTGGCATCGTGCCTCGCGTAGCAATGCTTCATTCTGTGTAGTTTTGTATCCGGAAAGCAGAGGAAAGTTACATGCATCTTACGCATAAGACATATTTGTCCCTTCGTCTCCAGACTGCATGAAATAATATTAGCTTTCCAAAAATACTGATGCAACTCTAACCATTACATTTTCAAGAATAACTGCATAGAATGCCTGTATATTTGTTTTCGGGATGATTATTTTGAAATAATACTGTCAATTTCAAGCAAACGTCGTTCCAGCCCGGTAGCGTAAGAGACGAATGAAGAAGGTCCGCTTATAGCGTGGCTGTACTACTTGAAATATAGATGAACGACGAGTCGAGAGGAAAAGGAGAGAGCAGCACGGCCAACGACGATTCTACATAGCTGCAGCGAATTATTTGCATAAACAAATTTCACCAGAAGCGAATCCAACATGCCGGCAACGGCTCGCTCTATCTCTCACTCTATATATGCAGAGTAGCCTCGCTCATTCCTCTCGGCAACTATATTTCTCGTCCTCTCTTCCCTGTCTCTACGGCCATTGCGATTTCCAACTAATTAGATTAATTCGAGTGGATTACTTTCGACGAATATGCAAATCCACGACGAGCGCGTGTAAAATTTGACGCGGAGTCGAGCCGCAAGAAAGGCGTCTGATTGCAAGCGGTCTGAACAATTTAATTCTCGCTCCGTTCCATCTACATTCGTAATTACCGTTAATCCAACAATTATTGATGCGATTAAGTTACAGTTTTACTAACTTACTTATATCAACTTTCTGATGAACGGTAATTCTGATAGATACAAGATCTCTAGATGAAATAGCAGTCTCTGTAATATAGAAGTGTATCTTTCGCGTGACGGATTTAGAATCTGCTCTTTTTAATGAAAAATTATTACTAGATACATTACTGAAAGTAGATTAGGTAACATCGAAGTATCAATATGGTTTTTGGTTTGACGGGCACGACTATAGTTCATATATAGTTGTATCCCTTTTTGAAGGGTTGGGGAAAAACGATGTCGGGGCGGTCAAACGCAGCGAGCATCCGGGCCAGACGGGCCGAATGGGCAATCAACGATCGAATGCCTCATGCGGACGAACCATTATTCTCGTCCAATCGGCATTGCAACATGAAACACCGGCAATTGCCCGATAAAATCATTATACGCCTCATTACTTGTCAGCTGCAAACGCTCGTTGTCTGCCTTTTAATTTACAGCCCACCGCGACGATTGCAATTTCAGCGGTGCTGTAGGTGTGTTCCTTCGCATTCGGCCGAAACGTGTTCTCGCGGGAGGCAGAAATAGCTATTTGGCGGAAATGCGATTCCAGCTATTCAACTATGCCGTTTGTAACGTATACACGAATAGTTGTCACAAACACTGACATTGGAGCGTAGAAATTAATAGCGTCGAATAAAACTTCCGCATATCATGTCGCTGCTTGGTTTAGTTTATTAAAGAATGTCTGGTTCCCTCTCTCTCTCTCTCTCTCTCTCTCTCTCTCTCCAATTCACTGCGTGAATTCGTCAGTTACACAGTTTTGTTCTTTATTTTTACAACGTAGAGTTATTTAACACAGAGATAACGTTCTCGCAAACTTGCAATCGGCACATTCTCGGCATTTTCGATTCGACACGCGGAACAATGCTAGATACTTTGTTGCGGACGATAAAACGATAGCTGATGGCCGTTCGAGACGATGCCATCGCACGAGGTGTTTCAAGCGCCGATAAAGCGCGGGTTAATTGCCGAATGAAATTAAACAGTAGTTAAACCCTCGAGTCTTGAGTAATTATAAGAAGTTATAAGGTGCCTCCTGTAGTCCAACCTTTCCCCTTCCCCTCTCTTTTACTGTTTTCCCTTTCCTTCTTGTGCGCTCTCCTTCATCAACCCATTTTATCCTCCCGCGCAACCTCTGTCCTACCTTAGCTCCCTCTTAAATGTACTATCCCCGGGGGCCGTTAGCTGCAATCAAAGTTAACCTGAAGTTATAGGGGAAAACTGCAGAACGGCAGTTAATGTTTAACGGGACTGTTAACTGCAGCTTCTCGCTGCCATCCTACCTTCAACGCTGTTCCTATCGTGAATCTGATTTTTAACATAAGGTCTTTTATCACCTTGCAGATTTGTACGTGATGATATGTAACGATGATAAAAAACTTTGTTAAAGATTTCGTAATGGCGCACCCTCCTTTTCCTTTACTTCATCTATAGCGTTTTACCTACCATTTTACGTTGTAAAATATTGAACGTAAATCCGTTATTGTGCTTCAAGTGATATGATAATGTAAATATAATTATCAATTTAATAATGAATAAAATATTTATCATTCATTAATAAATTATCGTTAAATTTACATATACATATATGGATTGTTCTTTAAGGCTTATTTGCAAATATTTGTAGAGAAAATATATATCTACAATTAGGATTTTCAAAATAAATATATTTTTAGTCAAAATACTTTTCATAAAGTTAAAAATTTGACATTTGTTCCGTATAAATATACATAGTTTAATATGTGTCCATAAAATAACTTGAGAATTCTCAGTTCGAATAGGTGAAATATAAAGAAAGCAAACGCACGTGAAATATTATACTGCTTGCGAGCAATAGGTGCAATGAGAATCTTTCTCTATGTATTACTTCGGTAAGTTTCGGTCACGATAATAATTACGGTAATTACAAGAGCGAACAAACGAACGGCGTACTCGCCTCTCGTGCGTACTTAACGCAGAAATAAGGGAACAAAACATGCGGGTTTAAAACGGCACGAGTTCGGCGCTAAAACGGCACTTCGCTCGGAATTGTTCGTGTCTGTTCCATGTTCCGAAACGGCCGAGCAAATACTTGCGCAACACAGACCTGTGTGTTGTCTGAGAATGTAAATGGCCGCCGGTTTACGCTCCACTCAACCCCGTTGTGAGACCTGAGCTCGGATTTAAATCAATTCTAAACAGATTTCGCAAAACCGCGATGTAAAATAACGCGTAGCAACTTATTCAGGTTTTACGTTAAATATAGCGTAATCTGAAGATCAGTAATCTTCTTAACTCAAAGATAGGTCAACAAACGGGCGCGTCATAAAGCGGCGTTAATCTTTAAAATGCCAAACCTAATATCAGGTTCCTAATTAGTAACTCCTAATATTACTTCATTTCAATTCATTTAGCTTGCTGCGAACTATTGATAGATTTCGATTTAGAAAACCAATTAACAGGATAAATGAGAAATAAATTTTAAAACTTTTACTTCAGTAAATGAATTTTTCAAGTAAATGAATTCTGAAATATTCTAAAGTATTCATTTTTCACCATACTACTATTTTTAAATCTGTAGCAATGAAGCAATTATGTTGACATGTATGTAGTCATAAATTGATACTCAAACCTGTTGGTAAGACTGAAATTTGAACCTAAGTAAAAATAAAAATGCTGCTCATTCCTATTTTTATATAGAATGTAATTTTAAAATTAATAGTATTAAAATAAAAAATCAATGCTTCGTAAATTAGAGAAATAGATGAGCAAAACCACCGATAATTTTTGAAATATCGAATTTCGTATAGAATTTCTAACATTGTTACTCATTTATTTCAATTCAAACACTGATAAAACAAATATCTGATATATTGCAACATCAATCAATGAGAATTGACACACATAATACACAATGAAAATTCAAAGTAAATAATTGTGATACCAGATAAACGATAAGGATTATGAATACCAGCTAATTATAATAATGCGCGCAGATAAATGAATAGTGGCGTATTTACATTTACGTAATTACCGAAATCATGAATGCGTTAATCAACGTGACTAATGAATTAAATCCTAAAGCTTGAAAGAGATGCAATCGTAAAACGGAATCGCGATAATTAGGCAACACTCAATCTCGTCCCGGAGAAAGAGACGTGATAAATCAGCAAAACAACATTCGTTGCACAATGATCTAATGCGCCTGCACTCGGCATATTGGTGTTGTCGATGTCGTCACGAGTGCGTTATTTGCTTTCTGAAGCGGTGCACACATATGTTAAAAATATACACCTTCGCATTCCGATACGGTGTGCTAAGTGCGCGCGTAACAGATCGGAGTCTCAAATATTGTTTCTCCGCATTATTCTCTCATATAACTTGATCTGTTCTTATTCCTCTGTCAATTTATTTTATCTTACTTTCCCCTATATTATTTTTAAGGCTGAAGTAATTAATGATGTAAATAACAGAGATTCGTAAGCCAATGGCAATTAGCGCGGATTTTATATCGTGCTCTTGTAAAATTTTAACAGTCGAGAGGAGACTAATAAAGCAATTCTCTCTCTCGCACGCAACATTCATATATTTCTGGTACTTGTTCGTTCTGCCTCTTGTAGCCATGTGTTTCAGCAGTAGTTTTTTCCTTTCTCTTTTGGGTGCTTCAGCGCGCGGTCTGCTGGTGATTAGCGTGCTCATTACGCTCGACGCTAATGATGCTTGCATCGCCAGACAAAAGCTGCGTATAGCAATCGTGCGACGGGTTTATCTGAGGGCGGGAAGGGAGAGAAGAGAGTGTCTCCTAAACTGAGGTGTATTCTGAACGAAATCCATAGCTGATTTCACAAAATAAATGAAAAAAGCAATGCAACGAAGAAAGTGATCTTCTAGTGGGCACAGCTTAGCAAGCCTAAGGAGTTATTAAAGCGCGCGCCGCGCCGCGCCGGTTCGTTATTAAAACAGTAGAAAATATTACGACAATTTGTCACTTCTTAAATACGAATTAGGTCAGACACCGCGTAACCAAGTTTTAAATATAATGAATATTAATTATGTAAATGCAAAATTCAGTACGACTTAGCGTAGACGGAAATACCATCCGTGAATGTGATATGAGCATGAAAATAACGTATGTAACAAGGTAATAAATTATCATCTGCTCGGTGGATTTAAGAATTTCTCGACTGGGAGCATAAAAATGCGCGCGGCACGATTTGTGGGCGACGTTAAACTTCTTCTCGTGACACGCGCGTGATGTACGATTCGCCTACGAAACCGGCCTCGAGAAAACGAGGCGCACACTCGAGCCGGAGGGGGCGGTAAGGAGGAGGGCGAGAGAGCGTGATCTCTTTTTCAGGGGGTGGAGAACGAGACGCGTCGCCTACGGTCGTGCCGAAATACGGGGAAATTAATAAATTGCTCAAACTTAAGTCGAGCGTCTCCCTTCTCTTCCCCCTGCCTCCCCTGCGTCCCTTTAAGTGCCGGAATAAAGGACCCTCATAAATTTCATTCCGCACGCCCGAGCACCCTCGCCCGAGCGAGAACGGGCGTTGGTTCCCTTCATCCCCGAAGAAGGAATGCTCCAGCGCGCGCGCGAGCAGCATCGCGTCGAGCTGGCACCCGCCATTCGAGCCTGAGAAATTTCGAAAGAAGAAGCAGAATTACACTCTCTCTTGCCGCCCCTCCCAACCCCCCGTTCTCCTGTCGTCACGCCCGCGAAACGCCCGAGATATACGCCCGTCTGATAAGCGCCATAACGTGATATACAGCGGTTACGTCGCGACGACGGGAAAAAAGCGCGAGCGAAGTGCTGTTACGCAACTATACGCCCGTTTTCCCTCTTTCGAAGCAACTAATCCCCGAGTATTTCCGCGTGCTTAGACGCTAACGCGAGAATTTGCTCTGCAAAAATCAAGTCACACTTGGTGCGTTTTTTCTTGGTTATATATACTTCTAAACTATCCTAAGCAATATCTTAATAATTAACAAGTCACCGTTTATGAGATAATTTTCTATCAGGTTAATACGAAAAATATATTGTTTGTATAACACACAGAAAGAATGGTTTTATTGAAATATTTAGAAATTTTGCTAAATACAGATCTGAAAATAATTTTGTTGGATAATCAAATAATATAAATTGTTAAAACTTTTCGTAGCATTGCTCGTCATTATTGAGTGTCTTACATAATGTCTTATTTGAGTCGAATAAAATTATTTTCAAATATGTACCTTTTTATTATACTTAAAATCTGATAAAAGTACAATATTTCATACATTTGTTTTTTACGCAGACAGATACATGGAAAACGATTTTATTGAAACATTTAGAAATTCAGCGAGATCCGAAAATAATTTTGCTGATATCAAAGTAATGACGTATTATAAAAATTTTAAATATAATAAACAATACTGCAAAAAGTTTTGAAAGTATCAATTTGAATATTTAACATAATTATTTTGATGATCCAATAAAATTATATTCAGAGTTGTAATATCTAGCTAAATTTTTAGGTACTTTAGCAAAATTGTTCTTGTCATGTAGAAAACACTGCTTTCTTTCGCCCTCCCTCTCTCTCTCTGTTTCTACAAAAACAGTTAACAACATGTTATAATGAATAAACCATTTTATAATGCAAACGCAGAATGAAAAAGACGTTAATGAGATATCTTTCGTATCCAGTTTATTTTCGGCTGTTTTGAGAAAAAGAAATTTATACGAGTTTTGTGTGTTGAAAAGTAATTAAATTTTTAGAGAAAAATGCGAGTTAAGATGCTCGTATAATCCGTCTGATATGTCTCAGCACGTTGCTATCAAACGGGATTTGCATCTAGAGAAGTTGGAGGATGTTGACATTTCATGGTAAGCGATCTTTCCGCGCAAATAATGGCCCCTACATTTCCAACCGGTCGGGATAAATGGGATCGGGATATAAGGTCGAGAAAGGGGTACAATGGGCACGACTCAAGCCTTATCAAAGAGCCTTAATTGCATTTTTATCGAGGATAAAAAATGAAGCATGAATCCGACAGCGCAGTCCGCTACCAACGTGCCGTGGCTTTCCCGGTTCGCGGATTGGTCGAACGATGGTGATGTCGGCGGATATAGAATAGGTGACGGTAGTGGTGGCGGTACGAAGGGGACCGCTGGCACGGGGGTTGCAGGGGAATGAATAGCAACGTGAAACAAAAGCACCGGGTTACAAATGGCGTGTATTCGCGACGGCATTGTTTTAAATGGCTGTCAGACGCCCGGAATTTATCCCGTTTTGCTACGTGACAAGCGCCATTAAATTTATTTATTCAGCTCCCCCCTCCCCCTTCCCGCCAACCACTCGCCCTATGTCCTCCGCCCTCTCCCGCTCGCTCGTGTTCTACAGGTGAAAACGAAACGGCGAACGAATATTGGAAGCGTGCGCGCGATTGCAAGTGATGTATTGTAGACTGCGGTAATATTCTACGCGAAAAGGAACAAAACGAGAATATTCGAACGTTGGAAATATTATTTACCGACGAATATAGAAGTCGGCGAGAGAAATGCGAGCGAGCGTAGAATGCAAAATTGTTTATTTTTGCCCGGAATTTTGGTCGTGATCGGACTTGCAGTTCGGGCTATAGTTGAATATAATTAAACAAGAAAGTGACCACGAAATATTGCTCTGTCTCATTAAATTTTTTTTTTTTTTGAAAGAACATTATAATCGAATTTAATCAATTCAAAAGATGACATTTGTTTGTTTGCTGCCAATATTTTTAAAAATAATATTTACAATTTCTACAATACGTAAATCGATAATAACAGATATCATTTTTCTATTGAAATTCCTATTAATATCATTGTCTCTATGTTCTTCAAAAACAATTACTTTTGGATTCTATTACGCAAGCATATAATAAGCAAAGGTCGCATTGACTTTAGTTTGCGAAAGCTTTCGATGCTTAATATAACCATATTCAATTTTATCAAAATAATAAAGTTAACGCGACAAACAGCTAGAAAAGCACATTATTTTACGTTTTCAAAATAGAACAGCTATCAAAGAGCTCTCAGGACTGTCATTCGCGATCACAAGGGTGCAGTGATTATCGGGCACTCCTCGATATCTCAACGAGCAAACTTCATCGGCGGTGGATCAATGAACGGTCGTTCCCGCGTGGAAAATTCGTCCCTCGGCGTGAGAATTAAATGCGACGGTCGTTGCTAGCAGAAAGAGACAAGCCCGACCGGTTCCAAGATTCATATTAATTCTTAATTTTTTAATTTCAAGTCGACCGTTAAGTACAGCACCAAAGAGAGGCCTGGTCTTCCATCGGTAACAACCGCGCCGCGCTGTTGCCCTCTCCCTTACTTTCTTACCGCTTCATCCACCCTCGTTTCCGGCTCTTCGGCTGCCGATGAAGGAAGAAGGAAGGAGAAGGAGCGAAAGGTTGAGAGTGAGCGCAATTAAGCTCTCGCTCTCTTCGGGGATCCATTTATTTTTCAGGTAACGTCGCCGGACGGCCTCATCTAAGTTTTAAATCGCGTGCTGGCGCGGCGGTCTGCGATACGCGACCAGCCTTGGACGGAGGAAAGAAGGACTCGTCGCCAATTTATGTATATTGGGCCGAGATTTGCATTCACGCTAACTATTATACTCGACTCTTTCCCAATTCTAATGACGACAGAGAGTTCCCGTCACGTAAATATTTGTTAATATATTAGCATGCGTAAACTAGGCTATAATAGCGAAAAAGAAATCTTTTATTTAATTAATCTTACCTTGGAATAAAATCTATACTAAAACTTGTGTGTGTGTGTGTGTATACGATAAACAAAAATTAGAGCGATAAAAGTTAAACTGTCGCAAACAATCTCCTTAGATACAAACAATTTAATTGTTTCGCTAAGATTGATTTTAATACCTATTAAAAAATTCCTACATTACCTAACATTAGAATAAAAAAACTTGGAAAAAATTCACATATTCAAGAATGTATTAGGTGTACAGTTTCTGCAAAAAATAACTAGAATGCGAAATTTATATTTCCCGTATAAAAATGTTATATATATGAAATAATTCAATAACGTTAATATTCAATTTTATAGTTCATATAAACATTTGCTTTTTTATCTTAATTATTTTTTAAGAGAACATATCTACTTCTCATTAAAATAATTTTTTATTTGGATTCTAAATCACTGCCAATGTTTTGTATTATTTTCAAATACATAACCTTTTCATAATTTTACACATTTTGTTATAAAATAAACATAAAATATATCTTTAATTTTATTATTAAAAAATCGCCTTTTTTAAAATAAAAGATATTAAATGGCAGATTTATTTTCGCGGATTACGTTTCCGAATATAATTTAATGAAATTAAGACCCTAGTTAATCGAGAGATATCAAAAACTCACTAAATGTGTAAAAAAAAAGTGTTAAATTATTTGAATAATTTATTTAAAATAGAATGAAATAAGAACGTAAAAGATATGCACAAATCTCTCTCAATCATGAATACGTTGTCTACGAGTGTTAAAATAAAATAGTAGTTCCTAAAAAGTTTCGTAAGCCAGAACGTGCAATGAGTATAACGTATTTCCTGGTAATGCCATTAGCTTTATCAGTTGCCTCGCGATCCAGCTATTTCGTCGACAGAAATCTCCCGCTTTAGCATTCCCTCTCCTCTCGCGTGCTTTTACAGAGCAAAAGTGAAATCAGATAGATATTGGCGAGATGGAGCATTGGACGGATTCAAAGCACCGATGAGATACTATTAAAGACGATCGGTCCTGGGCAAATATTAATATCGACAATTAATAAAAATTTACGATTATTAACATAAATATTGTGATAATACATTATTAAATTCATAATTTTTTTATTATATGAATACTGATGTGTAAGGAAGTACGCATACTTTTAATGCTATAATATCTCATATTACCGAAAAATTATAATTTTTTCTCTGCAGTTATCACGTCTATTGATAATCAAACTCGAATGATAACGTTAAAATCACAGTTTTTAATAAAAATAATTAAGTTTTAAACATATATATATATATAAATATATATATATATATATGTATATATTACATGTCTACAAAACTAATAAATTATGAAATTAGTACCGTAGAGAGAGAGAGAGAGTATCAGTTTATTATTCGCGAACTTCCACAAGCGCTAAACAGTCTTTAATAGTATCTCGTGGATGCTCGAAGAGACTGACGCGCGATAGAAGTTACGGTAGGACTCGCCTAGTGTGTTTACGTTCTATAGGCACGAACATGTTTTACAGGTATCCATCGGTCGCAAACTCGGCTTAGATTGTCGACATCTGTTGGTAGCCGTACCAAAAACAGAAGCTTTTTAGGCCGTTATCGAATTTATGAAACACGCGAATGGTAATTTTTCGCGTGATATGATACGAGCGCGTGCGTACATCGTCAAACATTATCAAACGCGAAAGCTTGGTAAAACAGTAATAAAATAGTCAGCCGTGTAGTTTACCGTACGTGAGAAAACATACTCTGATCATACCTTGCAAATGGCGTTCTAAATTTCTGCCCTTCACTTTTGTTCGGCCTGCAAAAGTCGTCCAAGTATGCGCAGTACGATCATGTACGCTCATCGTTAGGATGCACGTGGGCGTGGACACGGACTTGTATACTGCACCCCACGTGTGTGCACCGTACGTAGGAGTCGAATTCCGAAATGGCGTCATGTACGTCCGCCAGCGCGCGCGTTCACGCCCGATGGTATCTCCAATGTGGGTCACACACATAGAACGGAGAAGTCCAGCCGCTACGAGCCGGAAACTCTGCATTCAAAGCCGAATGGAGGACTTTCGGTAGAGAACAAGAGAGACGAAGCAAGAAAAGAGAGAGAGAGAGAGAGAGGGGTGGAATTAGAGGTAGGTTTGAGATAGAGATAGCGGCGAGCTCTGATATCTCAACTCCATTTCTAGGCTTCTAGCTCGTGCCACGAGTCGCGAATAAATGTGTCGTGCGCCCGACTTCCTTTTCTTTTCCCTCTTCTTCCATCCGCCGACCCTACTCCACTACCCTCGATCCTTCGGAACTACGTCGTGTCTCACCTGAGAGCCGGGCATATATTCTCTGCCGGCTGGGATCGACCAAGTTTTCCAATAAATTTCTATATCCGCCGGCTGCATCTGCAGCGGACGACTCGGGACCGTCTTATTATGCGACCATTCGGCGATGCCGAATTTCCCTCCTATCTCGATCCCTCCGTCGTCGATGATAAGCGACATCGGTTCTCCCAGTAGACGATCTCTCCATTATAGACTTTAGTGTTCCGCGCAGTATGCATGTTTGACCGTGACAAGGAATTTGATTCACCGTAATGGAAAGATATTATCGTGAGTTTCATGCATGGTGTATTTGTTTTTCTTAATGTATTTAAGTAATCCGAAACGAATTATGATTATAGATCAAAGTATCAACTAAAATCTATTTGCTACTATTAGCAAGTTAAATACACTGAAAAAATGATATTATATTTATTATTCTCATTTTTCTAATTTAACTATGTAGTACCAGATGTTATAAGAATTTATTTATGGATATTGAAGAAAAACATTTTTTTTAAACTTTTATTGTCTTTTTATGAATTATGAACATATATCACTGAAAAAAATCACAATAATAAAGACATATTAGTAAAATAATTGGCCTGGATTTTTGGCTTATCAAAAATAATTCTTGTTATTTAATCAAAACGATTATGACGGTAATGATTCTATTTTAGAGCTATAACGATTCTATTAATTTTACGATACAGTTTTAGCTCGAAAATGAGATAACCGAAAATTTCCAATTTATTAATTATTATTCTATTTTGCTTATCATTTATTATTACTTCCTAATGACAAGCCATTTAAACCGCACCGAAATTAGAATCGAAAATTGCACGTGTGCTTTATAATATTTGCCGGCTCTCTGAATTTATAACTCAATTAATCATTGTTATCCGAAGGAGAGAGGGGGGGACGAGATAGGTTTCAGTTTCTAATCATGTAATTTGCCTTTCGAAAGGAGAATGTTAAGTTAGGACTGTTTTTCGGCCAAACTGAAAAAAATTCCTATATTATATTATATCAAACGGCTCAAGCAGATTCGAATGGTATTTATATCATTTATCTTGGAGAAACATTAGGATTATGGAAAAATTTATATTTTAAATTCTTTATATTATATTTAGATCTAGAAGAAAAAAGAAAGTGATTATATAGAATTTTTTCAATAAATATTACACATTTTTTCAGGATATATGATATTATATAGTAATAACGCATACCGAAGGTATTAAAAGTATTCAAAAAAACAATAATAACTCTTTTCATGTTTTATTAGGACTGTGTTTCATTTGACGCTCATAATGCTCGCGACCATCATTTGTTCTTGATCTTTCAATCGATAAACAACAAGAATGAAATGATTCCACAAGCGTTAGAAGCGTCTAGTAATTAGAGAGATTATAACCACAAATAGTGCTACAGTGGACACAGTAGTTACATATATCTTATTGCGTCATACAATTATGGCGTCAAGTTATATGCTTGCAAAATTTCTCTTTTCAAAAGGAAACATTCGCGTGTTTAAATAATACAATCCTTATTGCTCAATTCTTATCGTACTTTCTTTTTACTATTACAATAAATGTAATAGCATAAATAGCACATGAAAGATTTATTCGTTTTGATCACAATTTCTCCTATGTTCCTGACATTACCCCAAGATAAGCGATATACCATTCGACTCCACTTGAGTAGTCGTTTAATATGATGTATAATTTGTACATCTCGGAACTTTTTCATTTTGGTAAAAAAACGGCCCTAAACTTAACATTCTTTTTTCCCCGAGGACGGTCTACTTTTCTAAGTAGATCTGTAAGAATATTCTCTATAAGAATACTCTTCAGTTTCCAAACTATTAATCAATAATTCTATACATAAACTTTTTATGAAATATCGAATTGTTTTACTATTATTAAAATAGTTAATTGACATATTTTGGCAATGATTATCAAGAAAATAGTTTTTATACAAAATAAATCAAGAAAGATACAACAAATTATTCGATAAAGTTAGAGTTAATTTCTTCTTAATTAAACCAGATATTTAAAACAAAGATATTTTATAAATATACTATTTATATATATATTTTATAAATACCGTAGCTTTAATTTTTAAGCCATTTTACGCGACATCGTCGAAAAATCATTAATTTATGAAAGACGAGACGAAAGTTAAATATATACAATTTCATATAATATATAATTGGATTAACAAAGATTGACTTTCTGTAATCCATGAACAAGTTAGGCAACCAGAGCAAATGAAATCATTCGCACGTGAATAATATTATGTCACGCATTTTGAAACAATCCAAATAGCGATACCTCGATATCACTGTTATGAGCCATAACGATCAAAATTCATGGGAACTGCAGCGAGGCAGAATTGTCGTCGCGCGCCGTTGACGTCGTGTAAATGGAAATGAGTGCACTTGTTCGTCCAAAAATCAATAGCGTTCCGCGCGAAATGGCCAATAAAATATGCAAAAGTACTAAACAATGTAAATCCCATGAATCACAGTCGTCGACAGTGCCGCTCGATTTTGTGACACGAGAGGAAATGGTGAGGATGTGCGATACATCGATAATGTAACCAACTGAAATGATAGTCAATGATATTGCTCATGTTGCTCCAGCGGAAAGTAGCGATATGTTATATAATGCTGATACACAATCAATTTTATATGGAATATTTTACAAATTTGAAACAATATATATGAAATCTCGTAAAGAGATTTTTTTCTTGAAAAATTTTATTGTTAGATTTTAATATTGCTAATTATAAACGGACGAATGTCTTTATTCACATCTGCGCGACATATTTATAAAGTCTGCCACAATTTTAAATTTTGCAATGCTAGGCAATGTAACAATGTAAATTTTTTTACTTACCGGACCAAATTGTTCGAAGTAATTTTTGACGTCCTCCAGCGTCGTCGGCGCCGATAATCCCCCGACGAATATCTTCTTTGTCCTTGTCACCATCTATAAAAAAACAAAAAAAAAGAAACATTACTTTTATATTTTAAAATGATTTTTTTTTTTAAATTAAGATAATACAATCGAATATTATACATATCAAGAAAGAAATACATTTGTTACTGTCATTATTACACACTCAGAGACTGCGCTTTTTTACTGCCCTTACAAACATTCGTTTTTATAATTTTAATTGTAAAAGTCCTAATACTTTATTTATTATTTTATAATATGATGCAGTTTTTTTCCTCTTTTCGAAAAATAAATAAAAAATCAGCAGTAACACGACTAACAATGTTCTAGGAAAGGAAATGAAATTTTCAACACGATCGTACATTAAAGAAATTGATAAAAAATTTATCAAATATAGATGATTTGTATCTCAATGTGCTATGACATTTCCAGGTAAACTCCTCCGCTAGCAGTTTCTTACTTTTAGTCTTTCATATTCCATACCTGTCTGGTTATCGACGGAAAAGTCATAAATAATCGACACAGGTGCATTATTAACAGCCGAACTTACGCTTCAATATAACGTACCAATATATAAACACGAAGGAGAAAACACTCATGAGATATTCGCTTTTATAACATTTAGAAAATACGAAAAATATACAAGATTTTCCCTTTTTAACAATTGCAAACTCCGCAAAGAAGAAAAAAGAAAAGTGGAGGGATTGAGAATACCCGAAATTATCAGAGCCTGCTTTAAAGACTGAAATCTGAGAAGGACGCATTAAAGGTCAGGGTCAAAATCGGAAGAAATGTTACTAAGCGATTGTTTATCGCAAATTGTTATTGGACGTATGTTTTGTGAAGGAAACGCGAAAAAGTACGTGCCACATTGGAATAAGCAACGTTCGTTCTTTTAAAGTTGTTTGCGGCAAATCCAAAACGCTATCCTGCATCTCCGATATACAATTACAAATCACATACAAATTCGACATCTTCGATATTCGATATTCCTTGCGTTTCCCATTAGATATGAACGTTACTACCCACGCATCGGAAACTACATCGATGGATATCAGTGTGATATGATAATATAACCAATGAATTAGGAATGGAGATCACGAGAAATTCGATCAGTATTTAAGGGCCGTCTAATCGATTGCACACAGATATATATACACACGCATCACATTCACATACATATCTCATGATGTGAAGTAATAAAATGTATTATTACCAAGAAATAAAAATTTCCAATGAAAATGTTCGTATAAAGAAAAAAAAATTAATTTTGCAAAAATATCTAAAAAAATTTAGGTAGATATATACAGATCTGAAAATGACTTTATTGGACTATTAAAATAATTACGTAGGAATCTCAAACATAATAAACAATGCTATGAAAAGCTTTGACATTCTATCTAACAATGGGTTCGAATATCTTACATAATTATTGTGATATTTCCAACAATAATATTTTTAGACCTAGCTAAACTTTTACGTATTTTCACAGAACCGTCTGTATTTGGTATAAGAAACTAAAAAAACCTACATGTAATTCTCTATTAAATTCAAATTATAGTATATAGTAATTATTTTTATAAATTATATGATTTAAGGGTTCCAATAAAAATTTTCTAAAAAATTTTCAAGATACATGTATCCTCCGTATAATACAGACGGTGGTAAAGTTATATCTCAATAACTCAAATCTACTTTAACTATGATTTAAAAGAATGCTATTTTATGCCAAGAAACACCTAAATCATAAAGTTAAAAAATGATTACTATATATTTTATAATTTGTGTGGATTTAATAGAGTTATACATAAGTTTCCCTGGGTTTTCTTACAATTAGAGAAACTGCCGCGTAAAATCATATTGATAAAACAAAGAATTATAATGCAATAAATAGTGTCACAAAGACTAAAAGACTAAAAGAGTTATAAATATACATTATTCCATTTTTATAACTCTGAGAGAAATATTATTAAAAAATATTTTTTATTAAAAAATATTGATAATTAATTGAACATATTTAAAGTTAAATAATGCATGTGAAAAATTGTTTACGTCTTCATCATTACGTAATAAAACACAACAGTGTTTTCTTGATTATAAAATGTCCTCGTCTCTTGAAAAATGTCTAAAATATATAAATTTTAATATTTGACTTTTCTCCAAAACATCTGTAATTTTTATTTGCTTTTCTTTAACAAAACTAATTTCATGATATGGAACTAAATATTTTTGAAATTATCTTTTTTTAGCGCTTCTTTCAGCGGAGGGAAGAGTCCGCATCTAAAAATAAAATTCCGGTTGCTCGGCTAAGTTTACGCCATTTTATATGCTTCTTAAGGATAAAATTTTAAACTTTAGAATTCTCATCGTTATAGGCTTCTTCTTCTAGTTTATTATTGTTTAGAATTCTCATCTGTATTATCATTCTTTGAGTTGAAATATGATTTAATTCATATGCCAATTTTAACCGAATACTTCGTCAGCCTTTTCTTCTATTAATAATTCTTGAATATCTTTTTTAGTCATAACATCAAAACCTTAATTCTTTGTCCGAGCAAATTCATGCTGTAGAGATATCGTGTTATACGGAAGGTATCTGTATAAAAATTGGAAGTATTTTCTTAATTTATTTACACAATCAATATTTAAAACGTTACATACATGGTACATGTATGAAATATATTTGCATAAATAAAAGTTTACAGAAAAATTTATTTATAGAGCACTTGGATCAAGTAGAATAAAAACAAAAGCATAATAATTGAACTAATACAATCATTAATATTCGGATAAACATTGTAAAGTAATTTGATAAAGAGAAAATTCATCGATTCCTCCGTGAAATCAGCTCTGACAAGGAGCTGGATTAATATGAGAAGCTTAAGAAAGTTGAAAGGAGAAGAGCTCAGAGAAAGACCGATACTTCCAGTCTTGAAATCTTGATAATACAATCGCATTGTAATAAAGCCGCGAGCGAACGAGCCGGAGAATGAAAGGCAGGAGTCGAACATTTTACGGGCGGAAGTTCCATGCTGAGAAAAGGAAAGCACGATCGGGGTAGAAAGAAAGATGGGAGAGGAAGATGGAGCGCGGCGGAAAGGGCGGAAGAGGTAAACTCTGGCAATTTCAGTGATGGCTGGGCTTAGACATCTCTATATCCGGTGAGTAACGCAAACCCCCGGGAGGACGCGAGTCCTTCCACCCTGCGCGCTCCTGAACTCGAGCTCTCTCCCCGCTCTCGTTCTCTAACCCTTCTTCAAAATCCCATGCAAACTCGCAGCTTTCTTCGTTTCGGCGTCCTTGTCTAGAAGGAAATGAGAGAGGCAGGTTTCTTTCACGAGGTGGGTTAATCAACGAAGTGTATAAAGTCCCGAGAATAAAAATAAAATGGCAGGATCTCTCGAAAATTAAATAAACGATTGGCCTCGATTTCGTTGGCGAGAGGCTCATCGTAAGGAGAAAATAGCAAAGAGAAAGAGGGAGAAAGGTACTCAGGAATAAAGAAGGATGTTATCATCAAGGTGAGGAGAGAAGCGACGGAAGAAGGCGAACTTTTAACCAAGGAGGCCACTTATTCCAATGAAACCGCGCTGCAGCTTCCCCTCTTCTTCAGTGAAAGCAGGATTTCGGCTTTCCTCATATTCTCCACTAACAAACGAAATCTAGTTTTGCATTTCGCCAAACCGCGTAATGAGCACATTGTCGTGAAAACTAGGTAGACTTCTGTCGAAATCTCCATTGTCCCCGTTTGTTATACGCGGAACGAACAATTTTATTAATAGTTCAAAAATAAAGTGGAACATAAAATAATTCGATAAGTAAGTTAACAAGTAACCTTAATTTTGCTCTCAAAATTCATTGTGGTTTATGTTAAGATTACTTATTAACTCTCACTCACAATAATATTTAAAAGAAATGCTTTTTGTTGATTACTACTACAATAATATCGTATACGATATCTTGGAATTTTTAGAATCTTGTTCAACTTCTGTCTCATATATACACACAAGTATTATACATGCAAAATTTTGTTTTTTTTTCCTTATAGAGATAATACCCTCTTTTACACATTTTTAATCATGCGATATGAATAGAAAACAGATAACTGTCAATTATCGTTGGCTTATTACGAAATAAATCCGTGCATTTAGCTTAGGATAGCAGAGAGAATTAATTAGCGCGGAATAAACGGTTGAATTTTAGCAAATACGCGACGTGAACAAAAGATGGAGTCGCAGACGACGGAATGGGCCGCTTCTCGCCGTGGTTAGCCCGACGAAGAATAAGGTGGAAAAATACAAGTCACGAGAGGAACGCGGGGGAGAGCAGGGCCCCCTCGGGTCGTTAGCAGAGATAAGTGCGGATAGCGGCGGAATGGTAATGGAAACTCGGCGAGTTCCACTTATTACGCCGTAGCATTATGTAAATACCGGAAGGCTATTACAATTTTACAACTTACTAGGAGTGGCTTTATAGTTTCATCGCTCGAGGGAGGAGGTGGGCGAGAGGGCCGCTTCATCCCTCTTTACCGACCTCTTGCTTTCCTCACTCGATACGCGACCACGTACATGTTTCTGGCTTGCCTTTAAAGTTTCCGCGTCTACGAAAACGAAATCGGCCCTCAGAAAGGAAGATGGAAGCTATCTCTGGCGCGCGCTTCACTATTTGCAGAAATTTAATATTCATCTATAATTAACGCTCTGCAGTCTAATACTCCCCCGTAATAATGTAAGTTGTTGTTTCGCGTTAATTTTAAATATCATGCCGCTGTAATCCATTAAAATCCACGCTTTTAAGAGAAATGCAGAATTTGTAAAAATTGAATAAAATGTAAAAACGCATCGGGAGACCATCATTATCGCCCAAAGCGTCACGTCCGGTTTTATATTTTATTGCAACAATTGGCTCATGAAACTTCTTTCTCTGACAAATAAAAATTATTGTGTAACGTAAATTACGAGCAGAAACACGAGATTCGTAATAAAAAGCGCGTTTAATGGTAACGCACAGTTTCACAAAAAAAAAAAAAAAAAAAAGATAGGAGAAGACAAGGACAATAGTCAGCGTGTCTTTTATGGCTGTCGGGTATTATCGTTCCACGTTATTGCGATGTATTCGTAAATGTCATAATCAGTTGCACGTTTTCCACCACGTTTATCCACCCTCCTCCCTTTCCCCATTGAATGTATGAAGGGTTGTAAGAAAAATATTAGAATAAACGTTAATCAGCAGTTTCACGTACGCGTTTTAACGACAAAATGCTTTCGTCTTCATTCGCGATCATTTTGAGAACTTAATCGTGCGTTCCGATGAGATCCCGCGAAATTTACATAACCGAGAGAAAGAGAGATCCGAGATCGCGCGCGAGTAGTGCAGCACGGAATTTAAGTGAACGTGTAAAGCCGACACGCGCGTTATTAGATAGCGTCGCGAGATGCATGTCGTGTATTACTTCGTGTTGCACACAGCGTAACGCCATAATCGCATTAAGCTTAATATTACGAAAATTTTGCATTTCGCTAAACGGCGCTAATGCGCAACATGGCGTAACAGAGGACTCGAAAGAGAAAAATAAAATAGTGCACGCGTCCGTCGTTGCGAATAAATTATTGTTTTCCGTTGCGTCATGTATACCTACTATCAATTTAGCGACGCAATGGCTTTTGGTAACGTGTGTCCATGGTTGAATGGCCCATCTGTATTATTACATCGCAGTACAGCGGCCAATCAACTCAACTTTAAAATCAATAACCTCCAACGCATTGCAAATATTACTTTGTCCACCTGTCCCTTTGACAATCATGTGGGATATGGTATTGATAATGTTATAATAATTCGAATAATGCGTAACGGAATTAAGTGCAGACAAATTTTTAACAAAAGAATCCGTTTTCTTATACGATCTCTTTGATTTTCCGCACATAAACACTTTAACTAATTTTAAATATTAGACGTTCCTACCAATAACTCTTAATTAATTGAAACCGTTATCACATCATCGCAACGTCATTGTACCTACCAGCTTTATGGACGCCTATTATGTAATTTTCTCGCATGGCACACGCGTGTCATGTTTAATATACGCTAATATCTAATTGTTCGCTAGACAGCATCAAAGCATTTTCGAACCGGGATGAAGGCGATCAAAATTGCGTAGCACGCAGAATAATTCCGCACTGTTGCGAATCGAGGTCATAAGGACGAATAGGGCGAGGATAGAGAAAGGGAGAGAAAGCTACACGGAGATAGAGAAAAAAAAATGGGAAAGGGAAGGAAGAAAAAGTGACGGGGAAGGATCCCAGGACGAAGCTCTCGCAACCCTCGGGATGATAACCGATTCGCCCGGCCTGTCCCTCGCCCTTTCGCCCTACTTTTTCTCCCGCTAGCCCAGTGTGCCGCAGAATCCATAGTCTTTCTTCCAACTCTTCTATCTCCTGAGCTATCCATCCCCGCGTGCTGAACCGCTCGGAAAGAATTAATCCTGGCCAACCCAACGCGACGACTGTACCTCATAGTTCTATCCGTTGTGGATAATGTCACTTGCTTTTGTTCTTTGACGTGCTTGAATTTCGCCCTTTTACCAAGCCATCTCAGTTTTACTTCTCGTTTTAATGAAATCATTTATACGTAGGCAAAAGCAAGGAAATATATTTATTGCTAAATATGCGTCACATTCCGTGCGTCTTATATTGATTCAATAAGTATATAGTATATATCGCTGCGCAGATATTTACATAATTTTCACTCTTTGCGCGAAATCTTTTTGCTTCGAATAAGGTAGCTGTCTATTTTTTATCTATACGAATTTCGTCGAGGCGACCATGCTGTAGCAATCTCTCGCGATCGCGACATTTCACGATTTAAGTTACCGGTCATAAATAGCAAAAGGGGTTACGACGGTGGTAGGCAGGCAGGGAAGCACAGGAAGAGGAAGAGAGGTTATCAGTAACCGAGCGGTAGGTAAGGCGCTCAACGTCGCTCCATAGCTCGGAGCATCGCTATCGCGTTGTCCAGCCCTGACCCTACTATGCTCTAACTCTGCTCTCGCTCTAGCTCCTCGTACTATAGCACGATCCATGAGATGCTCGCCACAGAACGTGCTCTCACGTAAATTATACGCGCATGCCTCATCCTACGTTTTCCGGTCGGGGAATATTCCGAAAATTCCACCTCGCTTGTATCAACGTTGCTGCGCGTCGATTTTGCGAATTTAAAAGAAACGAATTCGAAGCTTTCGTGACTAGAATTTATAATTTTTTTATAGGACATGCAGAAAAAAGTTTATGTAGCATAGCAAAGTGAAAGTAGTTGTACTATAGTAACTGTCAGATTGTTTAATTAATAATTTTCTATGTATTCTGGCTGTTTCAAAGACCAACATTACTTTGACTATATAAAGTTAAGATACTTATAATAATAATTTTCAAATACTTTCAACCTCGAACGACCATACATATTAATGTGCAAAATTATGCATACCATTATTGTAATGAATGTTCAATAAGAACGGAAGGTTCGGCTAATAAATTGCTGGTCCGAACGTTACATATACTAGCACTCGTAATCCTAAATCCCACCCATTACACCCTCTGAACGACCGCAACCTACCACCCTTCGGCCACTATTCTGACTTAAACTGTTTGAGTTGCGACTTTACCGGATTACTACGGAATCTGCCAAACCCCTTCTTCGTTCGAGGAGTTCCAACCCTAGGTGATCATTTCGAGATCTCTGTGCCTTTGTATCATAATATTTAAGATAATGTTCACGAAATAGAAAGCTCGAATGCAGTATCAACAAAAAATTACATCGCGAATATTGCGCTAATTATTAGAAAATTAAATGAGTCAAATGTGTTACAATATTTAATATTATAGATTAAAATTTATTTTTATATAAAAAATACAAACATACGTAGACTTGATCGTAATAAACTATAGCAATCGTAGTAAAATAGCAACTACCGAAATCGATAGAAGGGAAAGAAAATAAAATAAAAATTATAATTTCGGAATTATTAAAATAAATATTGAAATTAATTAAATTAATTGCGTTCTCTTTAAGATATAATTGTACAATTTTTCAAATATCAAATAATCGTTGATGTAATAAAGACGAGCAATTTATTCCGATAAAAGTTGAATGAAGATTAGGATAAAAATTGTGCTCAAGACTGGTAAGAACTAAGAGTTTCCCAAAGTCTCTCTCGTTTGCGTCGTCAGCAAATTCAAGCGGAATCACGAAATAAGCAACTGTCGTAAAAAAAATGCACGCGAACAGGTGCGAACTCCCATAAAAGAATTTTCAGAGTTGCCATTCAAATTTCTTTCCAAGCTTCGCGATAAATGTGCTTCTCTGTTATGCACTCTTTAGGTATTATTCTGACCAAATACACTCACCATCTGTAAAAGTAACTGGTTTAGTGAAAAAGTTCCGTTCATTTAGTGAAAAACTTTCGTTCTTAAAAGAATAGACATATTGAAACACTCATGTTCAAACAATTTGCTATTTTCGTATGTTTATTTCATTAAACTGTAAAAAAAAATTATTTTTAAGGCTAAAAATCTAAAAGACTCGAGACGCATTTTATTTCATATCGCGATTGTTCCTTCATTCTCGCGGTTTTCTGAATACAGAGAAGGCAAAGATTTCAGTCTTTCGATGAAATCTAATGCCAATGCGTTCGGCTCGCGTATGATACATTTATTGATCCTGTGGCATCAAACGTTTACGAGTTGCTTTTTGAGAGCGAAGATGAAAGCGCTGACGCTCGACAAGTGCACGCCGGCTTAAGCGCTTCTCTATTTCTGCCCGCGCCTTTGATGCGCATTATCAGGCCTTCTTGTTTTATTCGGGCACCCGATATATCCGTGACCAGCCTTTCAGCCTTAACGGCACGCCGATACCATGACCGAAGCCGCCCATATTTTTAATCTGCTTCAGGATTGTTTGTTGGGGGCACATCGTTGTGTTACGCCTCACGAAATTCCGACGACAAAATTGGATAAATTAAATATTTCGTAGTAAAATTTCAAACAAATTTATTCATTACTTCCACCCAAAAATTCCTTACTACTATTACAAAAATTATTATTTATAAAAAATGGTGTAATATATTAATAATGTAAGTATATTTGAAATTATTATGATTTTTAATTTTTAATATAAAAAAATATGTATATATAAACTTTACACTTCAAGATATTGATATAAATTGTGCGATTATCTCAAGTATATTCTGTGTAATAAATTTCAATTTATAATATAATATGTATAAATAAATGAGCGCAAAATAGGTAATACAAATTATGTATATGTACACACACACACACAAAGTAAATTTCCAAAGTGCAATTTACGTAACTCCTAAACTGAGTGACTCCTGTATTTATTAATTTATAAAGTTTCATAGATTCGAAAATTATTAAATTTATACAAGATGCGGGTCTGATGTAGATACTTCATGATCGCATTTATGATATATCAAGAAATTTTTGCAAAATTCCCTCTATCGCTAAAATCAAAATCCGGAGTAAAGAAAATGAATTCCTATGATATCTCCATGACTGATTCTTTCACAGGCAGAAGACAATAGAAGAGGACTTGGTCTCTCTAGATCTCATAGGGTACTTTTTATCGAGTCATGCCCGAGATTTCGGCATCGCTCGTAAACCTCACCTTTCGAAATGGTTTGCGAAATAACCGGCATTCAGCAGCACGATCCTAAGCTCGCTCGTATCGTAATGCAGTTTCGTCGACATGCTGACTATGACATTGGTTATGATCGCGCGAACCGGTGACCATAAATTGAGCACCGAAACGATCCGACCCTCACGGGATCATATTTAGAGTTAAGCGGCTTACGGGCTTTCTTCCGTTTTGATTTAACAGAGGAAAAATGGGTTAAACTCTTCGCGTACTATGCCATGAAAAATTGTGGCAAGATGCGATAACCAATTGCAGTTTGTAGTCCAATAAAATTTCGGACTTATCTATCTCGTCACAATACACTGGCAGTATTCAGTGCTTTTTGGACTCAAGATTGTCACAAAATGTAACGAAAAGAATGTTTTAATCATCATCGCAACAAATTACAAAGCAAATTATTCAATAAGTCGCTCTAATTATAACAATAAATAATTATTAACAAACACACGCATATAAGTATATATCGATGATTTATTACAATATTTCTCAGAAAATGAATTTGAATGTTTTGAATCATTTAAATTTGTAATATTAATCATAAAATGCTATTGATACAATAACTGATTCTAAAGGAATAAAAGTTATATTCTTTCTATTCTTCTCTTTATATTTATATCCTTTTTTGTAAGTAACTCAAAAATTTCCAATCTCTGCGACAGATAATGAGTATAATATATTAATCTTCTTATAAAGCATTGATAATTATCTGTAAATCAGAAAAATTTCACAAATCATAACATTTCTACCATTTTTGCAAATTCTTATTGAAAGAGGATCAACAGTGAATGCGATAATGAAGTTCTTTCAAATTGTATACACATCCATTCGTTAATCTCCGTTTCTTTTGTGCTTCTATTCTCTCTGAGAATTTTCTAGACGATCGCGCATTCTGAAGAAGCTCTCTTTTTCTCTTTCTACCCCCTTTCTCTCTCTCTCTCTCTCTCACACTTACTATTCCTCTCTTTCTCTTAAAGGAGTGGGGATGTAAAAGGACATAATCGCGCATCTAAGCCGTCCGAGCACGTAGAAATTCAATAGCGATCTAAACTCAATCGCCTCGGCCACGAGTTAGCACATTCATAGTAGTTTACCCTCCAACTCCGCCCGCCGGTGCTATCCCTGCGAAAGGGCTGAATAGGACGTAAAGGCGGCTATTGTGAGGCACCATTCAATCGCCGACAACAGAAACACCATTAGGGGCAATGTACGGTGCTACCAATTAAAATGTAGAGCGACAGCCGGAACGACCTTGTCTTCACATTATTCGGCCGTTGAATGTCGATGGATCAAAACGCTAAATCAGCTGATAACACATATCACAAAAAAATACTATAAACTATATACTATGCAAAACCTATTTATCTTTTTTCAAAATTACATTCAATTTTTTAAATTTCAATACTTTGCACTTAAAAAATTTAAAGTTAAGATTTTCCGAGTAGAGATAACATTAGTAGAAAAAATTATTGAGAATTTATCTGTGAGATATAAATAATTAATGAAATTCTACAAGAAAACAGAGATTTGTAAAAGATAGTTGAATATTTTGTTCGATTTCATTATTCCTTTCTTTATCATGCATTTTAAATTCTTATTTTCGCGATGAAATCGTTCGAATCGAATTTCGTTTCGATTTGTAAAGTCATTATTATGTCTTCCAAGTCGTTCGAATTTCAACGAGTTCCGGATATAGACACAAAACGAAAATTACAATATGGACGATTGTGGCACGGTAGGACGCACTGACGCATAGCGAATCCGGTTGGCCGCGAGCGGTTAAATCACCGTCGTAAACCGCAATTCGTGTATTATGCCAACGCGATTCAACGGTCGAATGAGGTTGGAGGTCTCTTAGTGCGGATCTTGGGTGTACCGCATGTGCGCCGGCAAAGGATTAATTAACGAATCGTGTACCGTGCGCGGTCATGATGCGTGGCCGGACGATGTCTATGTTCGTCGAGGTAGGAGCTTCAATTCCCGTCGGACTCGTCCTACTAACATGTCTCTCGACGTATAATAGTATTATTCCTTTCTTATTCGACGCTGTGTGTAACTCGATAATTTCCTCTCGGCACAGTTCCTCGCGAAAGTGATCGATATTTTGAGAGCCAAGAGTCATAACAATAACTCAGCTCTGCAATCTTCGCGCATGATTCATTAGAGCATAAGGCAGCCCAATTATTCTATAGTCCCTTCAATTTATCTTACTTCCTGACTGCGTCGTGTTAATTTCCTACGGCTTTAAAAGAAACTCTAACGTCATTAGTCGTAGTTACTCGCCATCAGATAAAGTTAACGTATACATGTCATATGTCTGCTATTAGGTATTAGTGTTCTTTCAAACAGTTTTACAATTCGAAAAGATACAATCTTTGAAAAAATAGCCTTTCGATATAAATATAGATATCGCGACGCAGCAACATCTCTATGTACCAATCAATCTAAGATTAATGACTGTATTGAGAGAGTCCTTATCTTGAGAAATAGGATAATACTAGTCATATGACATATTCACAAATTCGTTGAGAATACACGAAGATATTATTGTATGTGGAAAGAATTTTTCGATTATTTTCTCAAAACACACGTTAATAGAATGTTTACTTGAACCTTGTAAAACGATGCCCTGAGAGAATTTTCGGATTTCTTCCAGGCATTTTTGTTTAAAATTTAAGGTGAGATTTTTTAATGTAACTTTGAAATAAATTGGTGTATAAGTAACATAAACAAATTAGATATTGTAAATTAGTAAAAGATAGAGATTTCATCTGAGATTACATCTATTATTTTCTACAACTGGAGTCACGAAACTTATAGGATATTCTAGAAAAAGAAAACTAATTACTACATGTAGTATCAGTGAACTATTTTGTTCTGCTTGTCACTGTCGCCATCCTGATTGTCTTTATAAAAATTTGCAAGACTCACGTGAATATATACGTGAATGTGTATCACTGCAAATCCATGTGTGTCAAAAATTACTATAATATATGTATATGGTTAGTTTCCCGCATAAAAATGACACTATACATTTAAATGTGTAAATTCATTTTTGAAAATGTACTATTTTTACACGGAACGTTAATCGTACACATATACTGTAGTCACTTTTTACACACATGGATTTGCAGTGATATCTTACTTATGCTATTGCTAATCAATTGTCAACATTATCAAAAAAAATAATAAAAAAGATAAAAAACAATGTTTCCAAAAAAAAAAAGACAAAATTTAAATTTAAAAATAAAATTCCATAAATTTCTCCAAATACCGATAAAATTCCATGAAAATCCCCGATTTTCGCTAGTAAAAAAGAAATCTCCTGAGAATTCTAGGTTTTTTCCACGTTTTTCCAGGTAATAAACACTCTAGTTAAACATTAAGAATAATTTATCGAGCTGCTTTTGTCGCGGTTTGTCGAAATCTCAAGAGAAACGTGAAGATCTTTGACCGATAATTTTCTGAATTGCAATCAAGGCTAGTAGGCGAGAGTGCATACTTTAGAACAGCGCGGAAAGTACAGTCGCAAGAGCACATTAATTAATAATGCCAATACGCTTATGTTAATATCAAATATGTACGCAAGTGAAAACATTCTCGACGTGCACAAACGCAATCTGCAAAATGATCGCGAAAAGGTTCGAGAAACAAAGATCGAGAAACTAAAAAAAAGAGGAAATAGTCGAGAGAAAAAAATGTGCTAGATTGCGCGCATGCAAAATGTGCGTTGTGTGCCGTAGTTGCGCGAAAATATTCGCACGTACGGATGTATGTACGTGTGTGTGGCGATAAAGTAATCTACTGTCGTTATTGTTTGACTTCTACCTCGCTCTGTTCTCTCAGGTCCAGACCACTTCCTGGCTACATCGTTAATAATTACCACGAGATTCACGTAACCGCGGAATGTACGCCGCAACCGTTCCCTTCTAGCGTGGCGTTGTTAATTCCATTATTTATTTCATAATACGCGGCGAGACGGATTTTTAAACACCTGATAAGAGAGATAACTTGAACAAGCGTATAATTAAAATATCTCTCATTGATAATCCAATTGCTTTGTTTTATATTAAATTGAGCGTATATATATATGATATAGTGTTGATACACACATAATAGATATTATTATATTTTCCTTTCTTTTTATACTTGAGAGAGAGAGAGAGAGAGAGAGATTGATATTTGAAAAAAATAAATAATAGAAATTGTTTGCTGAAAAATTCTAATTTAAAGTTTATTTCTTCTAGAATAACATTTAGTAAAACATTCTAAGTGGCAAAGTATCGTTAATGTAACATTTATTACGAATTAATATTATATAATACTCATAATATCATAATTATGATATACATATATAACTGTATAATGAGAAATATATTTAATCTTACATAATACGTAATATAAACAAAGATACAACTTATTCTTCCATGGAAAAACATATATTGTATAATAAATAAATAATTAATAGCCCGTATCCTTTTTTCCCCTTTTCAAGGATTTTTGTGAATTATACGACGAAATTCGTTTTGTTTACTCAAGGAATTTCTACTTATAATATAACTGATTACACTCTATGGCTAATAAATTAGTATTAAAAATAATTATGTTACATGAATATCTATTGAATTATTTTAATAATGTTCCATAATCCCCGTTTTTACTCTCATATATCCGAGATATCCATAATATATCATCACAAATGTTATATTTATTTTATATCATTTAGTCTACTGACATCAAATGATGATCTTAAATCGTCGTTTGTAATGACGATATCTTTCTACTTTAACTAAGCAAATACTCGTACTAAACATACTTATGGTTAAACTGTGAGAAACGCGTTGCTCTTCTCTCTTTTCTCTCTTATTCGCATGTAGATACCACCACTAAAAGTTATTTGCGAACACAAGATGTTTAGAAGCGGTCACGTGGATGTCTTGTGTATGTGTCGAAGAGATAGAAGTGGTCGGTTGAGTGGATCGACGAGTCACCTACTTTCGAGTCATCCCTTCTGTTTATTGGCGGTAGGAAGGGTAGCGGCCATTTGTACGTCATATCCTGAGAATCACGAGGACTGCTTCGGATTTAAAAGCATTTTGATGTAAACAACCGTACCTTCGCAGCGCGTCGACTACCTAATTCTTTTTTATCAATGAGACATTTATTCTTCCTATTCTTCTTTTTATTATAAACCTGCATTCGCGCTTCTTTCACTCTCGGAAGATCAAATCAACTTGCCAGAGCTATACATATTCACGTAACATATTCTATAACATTATTTGATACTGCGGAAATTTGCAATTTTTCTGAAAATGTCCACTAGCTCGATAAAAACGTATAAGCGTAGATATATGAATTTTTCTAAACCACTTTTTACTCTACATTCCACAATAATTTCATATTTTTACATTTTATCACGCTTGTATTCAAGTTTTTTAAAATATTTTCTACAAGATCTCGTCCAATGCTTTTAATTGTCTTCATCTTTTTTTCCTCCGTGCTTCATCTTTTCACGAACCGGAGCAACCACCAAATCCGCTTACTCTCTTTGCCATTCGCGGAACGAGCAAACCGGGCTTTTCTCGAAAGAGGACGAAGTCCGGCGTTGCCGGACGATATAAAGAGCGTATCGTCATAGTCGTCAGGCCGGAAACTTTGGCATTTTGCTTTATATCTTGGTGGAGAAAAAGACTTCTACATCGTTCCCAAGAAAAGACGGAGAGTAATCAAGCTCTGTCCCCGAAGGGCGCATCGCTGTGAGGAGCTCAACGGAAAAATGACCCTCGGCGTCCTAACGCGTCAAACTTTAAAGAGGCGCAGTTTAGGACTCCGTTCACGTAATAAAATACCTCGTTCCGTTATCGCCGCTTTAAATCGAAAATCTCTTCCACTCATTGGCATTTATCAATGAAGGATACTTATTATTACGCGATAAAAATGATGAGAAGAGATGTTCTATACTTTAAAAGCATATCCGTTCCGTTCATTTGTCACTCGTTACACTTCAATTAGTTTCAATTAGTTCGTGCGATGCTAATTTAATACTATACGAGGTATTAATTTTTCGCGAACCAAGTTATTTCGACCACTGGAAGAAGTATCGACAAAAAGAAGCTTATTCGTAAATATGAACGGTGATGGAATATTGATACTCCGGAAACATGGATAATTGATTGGAAAACGCCGTCGTGCCTGTGAACGCTGCTTGCGAAGCATTTCAGATTTTTTCCCCATGTATTTTGGCGAAAAATAGGATCTCAAATTTTTATATTGGAAAATATTGATTTTTCGTTAGGGCAACGTCATACAGCAACATAATAACTATGCTCTGAGAATATCTATGATTCGCTGGAAAATATTTATCTTTCTTATTCGCGAGTCTGACAAGTTGCGCAGATCCACGCTCGCGATATTAAAAAGATATTAAATGTCTCAGAGGAGATTGTAAAATCGTGCCACACACATTCTCAAGTAGAGATTGCATTTCAGATAACGATGAATTTTACAACGCAATGCAATATATGGGTCAGCGAAAAGGGAGGGTGTTAAGGTTCGTATAGAGATAAGGTAGATGGATTCGTGTGACGATTATCTCGCGTGACAATGCGTCCGCAATTTCCGTCTATGAGGCAGGAAATTTTAGGAACTGTATTTAAATGCCTCGCAATAATCGAATAAGTAAACGTAATATCGAGCAGAGGTATATTGACGTGCAATACGTGAATCTTCATTTCATATGAATATAACACAATAGGATAAAGTTAAAGACTTAATCATTTCTAATCGTAAAACTATAAATAATATAATTTTAGGTATTAATTGCTTCTTGAATTATAAAGAAGCAATATTATAAAGAAATATGTGAAAATAAAAGAGTATGAGTTTTCAATTGGAAATCTATTATATACTCTATATTTCAGTTCCATCTGCAATCATACAGTATACTTATGAACCCTTCATTTTTACAACCAAATTGATTTTAAAACGAAAAAACAATAAAAAGCTCCGATGATTAGAAGAAGGAAAAAGAAGAAGGAGAACAGGAAAGTAAGGCGGAAATAATGAACATATTTTGTGATGGCTATTATTAACAGATGTAATCGACATTGGATGATCATAAAGCGACAGTTCAAAACTAGAAACGACAGGAGAATCAATGCGGATAGTAATCGAGACGAAGAGATGTGGCGGAGAAGAAAAGAGACGGAGCGAGAGGCAAGTCCTGCTGGACGGCTGCCACAAGGCGCTTCGAAAGTAACGATCTCGTTATCGTTCCGCCTCGAGAAGTGAAGGACTTAAGATAATAAGTTTGTATGGGAGGGTGGAGAGTCCTTAATAAGAAACCGGAGCGCTTTCGCGCGCGAGAGGGAAATAGCGCGCTCGCTTACCTTGCCTCTCTCCACCGTCATCCGCGTCAGACCACTCAACTTATTAATTCCATTAATATTTCTTTCATGCGATTTGACGCACCGACGCGGCGAGATTATTAAAAGCGCGCGAAGAAGCCGTAATACTCTTGGAAACTTTGTCTCTATTACCACGCGCGATACTTGTTTAAAAAAATTAACCAATTCTTCCGAGTACATCGTTCGGAATGCCACGCGGAGTCAAGTAAGATTTATTCTCTTCATCTCACGATTTTATCGTGCTCATCCTCGAGTAAGGATAAATATTTTTTTATTGGAAATTTAATTTCAATTATCTCTTCACTTATATGATTTTTTTCACTTATGGAATATTCTTTACGGTATTATTTTCTTCTGATTTTTATTTGGCCATTCATAATTGCCAAATAATAAATTAATTTACATAATACAGTTATCTGATACAGTTGCGATAGATAAAAAAGACATGTATTTTCAGTAAAATAAAGAGATAATACGTAATGTGAGAGACAAATTAAATAGATTTACCTTTATAAAGCAAAATAACATAATAATTATTCTTAGAAATCCAACAATTTCGATCTATTCGTAAATAAACTACGTAAATGATTAAATTTAATTCGAATAATATTATATAAAAAAAAGTAAAAATTACATTTATTCAATAAAGTAAAATATTTCAGATTTGATGTTAATGAAAATCAATATAAGCCAAAATTTGCTCAGCTCACTTTCAATAATTGCATCGAATGAGATATTTAAAATGACGGAGATATATAACGACTATAATATTTTTTGTAAAAACGATTATTTGCATCAAATATAAAAAAAGTAGGATCCGTCTCTATTTTTACTGTTATTGATTATTCAAAGTAAATAAGTTCAAATAAAACGTATATATGACATTCCCTCCCACAGAATATATTTTAAAACATGGAATTAGATAACGGAGATTTTTAAATAATATTATAAAATAAAACTTTATATGTGTCTCATTAATCCGGTACGTTTCAAAAAGTCAATAGTTGACCGCATTAAACTTTATTTCGTAACTGACAGCTGATGATGAATCTGACCGAAAACTGGTTCGTCAGTGTCGTCGCTTGTAAAAGTGAACCATGCTTCGAGTATCGTAGGCGTATTCGCGAGGGATATAAGATAGACGTCATCTATCCATATAGACAAAACGGGAGCTGAGAAAGATTTCGAAAATAATAGTAGATCTAAACGGGTGAATTGTACGAGACGAAGTTGTCTGCTGTCATCTCAGTGAAACATTTCGGTCACTGCACATTGTTGCGAGGAGTGCATGAGCGAGAGGAACCAGGATAGAGACAGAGAGAAGGGGGCAGGGGGAGAGAAGGGGTTAAAGGAAGAGATGGGAGGGGTAGCAAGGGGGTAACAGGGGGGAGACAGAGAGAGAGAGAGAGAGAGAGAGAGAGGGAGAAAATATCCGACACCCCGGTTGGTTGGTCCGCCTCTGTCCGACGGATGACGTCCACGATCAAGCTCCACCCACACACATGCCCCCAGCCAACGCACACACACACACACACACACACACACACACACACACATAAATACACACATACTCATACACGCGTGCGTACTTACACCTACGCACTCGTACACACACGCACACGGTTTTGTGCTATCCGACGCGTACGTGTCAGAGCCGACACTCGCGCGATACACATATACACGCGCACGACATTCGCGGTACTCATAAGCTCGCGAGGCCCTTCGGGATTCTCGAGATGGAGAAACCTGGTTCGCGCACGGAGTTGGCGAGAGGGTTCGCGAGAGAACAGAGTTGCACGCATCGTACCTTCTCCGGGGTGATGAGCGGCGTGATGTACGTGGTGACCGCCGTCGTGTACACTTTACAATGACCACTGGGGAGATGAAAAAACTTGCAGGGTCACCCAGTACCACTGACGGAGTACCGAGTGCCGTGCGGTCGGCGCGTTGCTCTTCCTCGTGGGAGAGAAACGAGTGCGTCTCGATCGGAGCCGATCTGATCGACCGGCTGCGAGCGGCGGATATGCGGGTTGTTCAGGATTATTGAGCACTCACGCGCGTATACCTGTTGTAACACGAATACGACAAATTCACCACACTTCCGTGGATCTTGCTGCGTTCACTAAATGTCAAAGTATATCTTGAAGGATTTTCACAATTCGTTTACAACGGTCTAAGTTGCCAGAGAGAGATGTAGATCATCGATCCTGAAAGGATTTGTTTCAGAGAATTCTCTCGACGGCTAGCTTTCACAACTTTTTTCACACCGGAGGTCTAGACGTGATTGCTGAATTCGCGCTGCAATCGTACACTTTTCACTAGATGAGGAAGACACTTGAAAAATTATTCTCGGGCCTTCAGCGAGCGTTCACGATGTTACGCGCGAACGTGACGGGACCACGGTAATTGAGAGTGCTAATCGGTTTCGCGTGTGCACTTTCCCTCTTCCGACTAGTTATCCTGGGTCGGCGCGCCTCTGTCTAACTGTGAAACCGGTAACGTCGTATCAGACGATTCGTATATCCGTCCACTGTAACCACCGACGCGGGGAAGGTACGAACGAGACAGATGAGGAACACCCGGGACCGACAGAAAGAAGGAGAGAGAAAGAGAGAGACAAAGAGAGAGAGAGAGAGAGAGGGAGAAAGATCAACTTGCGAGCACACAGGCAGGTGGTCGTTGTCGCACTCTTCCGTCACCGTACGTCGAGTTTCAATGCTGCACGCTGTAACGCCGAGAACAGAATGGGGCGATCGTAGAGGCCCGGGCAGTGAAGCCGTAGCGAGGGGAGGTGAAGAGGAGCCGCGCGGGTGGTGACGGCAGAGTGGGGTGTCGGATAGAGGGGCGAGTGGGTATTCCGGGAAGGGGCCCCTTCATCCCGCTCTTTCGCGTCCTCCGCCCTCGAGCGAGCGCTACCCCTCCGAGGCGCGCAGGCGCCCCCGGGGCGCTGCCACCGGCTCGAGGGGAAGTACGGTTTCCAGAGAAAGACGAAGCTATCCTAAAGAGGAAGAGGGTGGAAGAGCGTGAGAGAGAGAGAGAGAGAGAGAGAGAGTGTGTGTGTGTGTGTGTGTAACAGAGAGGAGGGGAGAATACGGGCTCTTCTCCTTCTCGCTCGCTTCCTTCCTTCCTTCACCAGCAGCACACCCCAGCATCGACCGACGCACGCTGCTCCGAGCCGCTTTCGTATCCTCTCCTCCCGCGGCGTTTCCCTCCTCTGCCCGCAAAACCTTCTCGCCATGCCGATCCAACGGGAATACTTAATGCCAGGAGAGAAGCTGACTGCTTGACTGCCTATGCCAAGCCACGCTCGCTTGACGGCGGGACGGCAGCGAGGGAGATCAGCACACGGAAGTGAAGAGGCTCGCGCGAGCCGCCAGATGTTGCTTGCGAACCTTGCGGCTACTTGTTACGCGTCCGCGAGTTACTCTCAGCTGATGACAGGATCACGATAGAATTGCGAAGTTGTTTAATAGATTGGATAACACACAGCACTGAGAAAGTTTTATTAGCCTACGTCATTATCAAATTCTATTCATCCCTATCTCCTCACTTAATACATTATGTATCGTATATTGATTTCCGTCCATTTTCATTGTATAACCATATATATTTAATTTGAAGTAAGAAGTTAGAGCACAGTTAGAGAGATATTATACGTAACTTTAATACAGATCGAGGGCAACTCTTATTGAACTATTTAAAGCAAAACGAGCTGACGGCCGTAATAAAGAGTAAGAGAGAGGGGGAACGAGAGAGAGAGGTCCGTTCTGTCTATATTCCATCGACAGCTGCCAAGATAACGCAACAGCGATGACCCGCTGTGTAAGTAGTTCGAACCCTCGCTCGGACCAGAACCGGAGTCCGGCCAATATTGACCACTACTACTGCCGTCGGATCCCGAAGCCAACTGTTCCCTCGGCCCTGCCGCCTGGCTGGCCGGAAGCCAGGGCCTCTCTGTCACTCGTCTAGCGTCTCGGTGTGAACGTATCCTACGCTTAACGCGGAAGGAAGGGACTAACCTAACCTAGAAAGATTTCATTGAGCCGCAACGTGACTTGGCCAGCCGCCAATACTATGGACTGTCTACGCGGAGTAGACACTGTCACAATGACCGCGAGAATCTGCCATAAGAATCGCCGTTTTTGGAAAATATCGTCACACTGGAATGTGCCATCGAAGCTCTTCGAATAAGGTTGAATGGTTCCTCGGTTATCGAAGGGGATAGGCGACCATTTAGGGGTCGTAAGATCCTCCGGGTCCTAAGCTTCCACAAAAGTACATATTCCGATATCGATATTACAATTTTCCTTTATCACTGAGGAAGATAAGAAATTTGCTTTGTTTGTCCACCATTCGGTCTACAAGTTAGGGATGCTGCCGATTGCTATCGATAGCGAGCGCTAGCACAGCAGCACAGGATTCCCAATACTCGAAATGATGGCGCTTGAGAGAGACGAACCGAAGGGGAAGGCGGACGCTGCTTGCTCGCGTGCATTTGGCTTGTGTCCAAAGCGAGACGCTGAATGAACTTGGCGGGAAAACCGCATTGGCGCGTGTTTCCTTCTGTCGTACGACAGACGCGACTACAATGGCTGGCAATATCCTTGCACCGGCTGCGTAGAGACGTCTCTATGTCGGAAGATAACACTGACGATAACCTCGGAATTTATCGACCCTCTTACGATAACAAATAAATTTGTATTGTCCCGGTCTCTCATGTAGCAAGTTCTATTGAAAAATTTTATGTATAATATAATTGAATCTCGACAATTTAATATTTCAATCGCGTCACAAATATGCAAAGATGTTAAATTACATGTCAATCATTATTAACTATAATTACTCGCGCATCTCTACTTCTTTTCCATACATATTATATTCACAAGTATTGAAAGAATGCGTCGTATTTTTTAAATAATAAAGTATAAATTCTATTACAGAGCAGGCACATTCAATTTAGCTCCGAAGCCGGAACGCAAGGCCATCGACACAAAAAATTCAATATGGATAAAATTTCGAGGACTGTAAAGTGTTGACATGCGTCGCTCAGATTTGTCATCTGGACAGACATGTCATCTAGAGAATAATTTAAATTTTAATAAAATATGACAAATAATGTTTCAGTGGTCGAATGGTGAGAACGCCCGCACATAGAATACGAAAGATCCCGGTTTCGAATCCCGATTAAGATAATATTTTTCGAAATAAATTATTTGCAGATTTAAGATCTCATTAACATTAGATTATTAATTAATATTCTTATAAAGATACTTATTAGCCAAAAATTATTAAATTGCTTGTCAATTTAATATGTGATAATTACTTTGGATCTGCTCACGATTGCGTTTCAAGATTGAAAAAAATATCGCGCGCGATTTGCAAAATCGGACATGTATATAAATTTACACAGAAATGTTAAGCGCTAAAATCCGCTTTGGTCGAATGTAGGATTATTCTTATTTAATTAAATTTATTCTCACAGATCTCATCCAAACTTTCGTATATCATAACTGTAATTATATATATATCGATAATGCGTATTGATTTGAGGTAAACTTCTAAATCTAAAGATTTATATAACTGTTAAAAAATGCTGAATACGAGAAGCCCGAGACATAAAGAATAACAAATTAATTTCGAAATTTGAGACTAGAATGACGAACTAACAGACGTCCACATTAATCGTTTTCCATTCCGCATTTGAAATTATTTCGGCTTCCATTATCATATCTTCGCGGTTACGTATTTATGATGTAATAACAGCGCGTTACCGCGGAAACGGTTAGCGGCCGCCGAATGACGGATTATTCACTGGCCTCGAGAAATTTGGCCGCTCAATGCGATCCCGTAACCACTTGGACGGTCCCACAATAATCATTACTCTAGAGGCTGTCGACTGCCAAGGATGACGTGTAATCATGATATTGGCACGTAACTGAGTTATCGCGCCGCACGGGAGGATCTGCCCTTTCCTCCGGGGGTGTCCTTCTGGTCAATGTATATTCCATTCGGTGACCAAATCGACGAGATGTTAACGCAATCGGACCATACACGTTGCATAAATCTTATTAAATGAAACGCTCTTATGTTGACGCGGGAAGTAGAGAACTGATCGAAACAATTTAAAAACAGTACCTACATCACAAACAACTGAAGTAAATATTTTTAAATAAAATACTAATTTTAATTATGCTTCTGTGTTTTAGCAATATCAATCAACTCTAAATTCTACCCAATATATTCGATATTCAAGAATATTTAGTATCTATTTTTAAAATATTTGTACTTGAAATTTAATATAATATAAATTTTATCAGGCTTTTTTTTTATTAAAAAAAAAAATTAGAAATGTAATACAAAATGTTACTGACCGAAAACTTTTGCAAGCCACTGTATGTGCAGAGATTTAATGAGAAAAAGATAATATTAAAAATTAAATTAAATTTTATACTAGTACAAAAATTTACTTGAATCCACTTACTCGCTAAAAAGTTATTGACCTAAAATTACAACAAAATATGCTCAATTTGCTACATAAAGCTAAATTTTTGTTTTCTGTAATTTGTCACAAGGCATATTCACGGGCTAATAATCCGAATGTTTTTAATTATATTAGTTGATATTAGTTATGTTTAACTGATTATTTAATTGATATTTTCAGTTAATATTGTATAGATTGAACATCCTTAACAATTTTCAGGACAAATTCAATTTCACGATAAATTTTAATCTAATAATAATTTAAATTAATAATAAAAACAATCCAAATATACAATACAAAATTAAAAATAAAAATTGCTTTAAAAAATTCTCAGAATATAAAATTTTGCAAGTTAAATATAACTCTTGAATATTCATCGATATTTCTTTAGCAATGTATGTTGCATAAAAATAATTTTTCTGTCTTAATAGAGTTGTAGATATATCGCAATTGTTAATTGTATTATATATGTGAAAATATAGTTTCAATATTTCCATTTGAAATAATCCTCACATCGCTGAATTTGCCGAATTTTTACAATATTCAAGATCGTAGCAGTGGAACTGGTTGAATTAAAAAGTACTATTAACTCGGTCGCGGGATCGATGAGTGGATTCGTACCCCTGGAAACCTCGATATCCGAAGAAAGAGAGCACCGATGCAGTCTTCGATCTCTTTTAATTCGCCTTCCGCAATCGGCATTTGTTTCGGTGACATTACAAGGGCATCGTGTTTTCGTCGTCGAGCGGCAACCGAGTTTCAGGAGGCCCGCATGCAAGATGCACACGCGCGGGGAAAGGGAATCGAGAAGAGGGAGGAAGAGACCGTTCGATTGCATCGTTCGACCGCAGTGGAAACTCTTCCACGACCCAGTTCGCTCTTTCCCGCATGACGTTGTCGGGATTTTTGGTCGCGATTCCCACAAGCTCGATACTTATCTCCCGTAATATGGCTCATCCCGGGTGACCCGCCTGTCTACCTCAAAACCGCTTCCTGATATTCTCTTCCGATTTGTTCGCCGTTTCCCGTCTTTTATCCCCCGCAACCCGAGAAACATTTTTAAAAATATTAGACACTTGACGTGCTTGTATGTGAAGGACTCTTTTCCCCTCCATTACCTTACTATGCCTTCTAGGTCTATCTTTCTTTTCGTTCAATACTTATTCACTCTGAACTCAGTTGTTCGCAATTCGTTTGAAGAATTCTCCGAGGTCGGACGTTGGAAGAGAGGAAGAAGGAAGAAAGCGAACGAGAGAGAAGAAATGCGAGCGGGTCGGATCAAGAAAGCCAGGGGTGGATGGGCAAATAGCTCGAATCACGCGAGCCGTTGCCTCGTAATTAATAGGGCGCACGAAAACGAGCTATTGCGCCATCAGCGACCCTCAAGATCCTCCCAGCAGCTACACATCACCGAGAAGAGCTGTCCGCCGTAGAGAGTCTTAGAGTCTCGAGAGATAAGCCTTAATCGATATTGACAGTATTTTACGCGTTCGCGTCTTTTTCGCTAAGGTATTGATAAGAGGCCGACGGATATAAACTCGCCGATTCATGAAATAGTAGATAGTAGCAATCAAAGTAGATTTCAACTGGAAATGAGAATAATCTAAGACGATCTGATTGATAAAAAACAGAGATGCATCCAGTACAAAGTGAGAGAAAAAGAGAAAGAACAAAAAAGAAAGAGAATGAGAAAAATAATCAAATACTTTACTTTTAATATTTTACTTCTTAGTTTTCGAAATTTGACTCTTCTTTGATTCTGTGTCTTTGAACGTTAATTTTTTTTATTAATCTTTGTAATAATATAACATATTTTCGAGTAAACTATCATCAAATATTATACCTGGTGACTTAGCGATGTAGCATTTTGTAAAGATTTTATACCCTACATACAAAATTCACCCTGACAATCATTCTCCGTCAGAATTTTATTCGCGCGTTTTTTCGTGCAAAAATTTATATCCAGTCGTAAGAACGCCTCACACTTTCTAAGCATTTATCTCATTCATTTCATGAGAATTGCGAGAAAGTGAGGACAAGGGTGAGAGGGAAAGGGACACGCCGAGAAGAGTTAGTTGGGGCTGCTTGAAGTAAATCAAAGGAAGAAAATGAATTTTTATCGAGGACAGAAGGCTCTGGATTCGTCTCGAAAAGCAACGCCAGACTTCGCTCGACCGTAAAAACCAAGTAAAATCTACGAAAAAATCGGCGAGAAACTGCGGCGAAACGATACGGTGCTCCATATCGTCTTACTCTCGTCTTCGAAAAAGTACTCCAGGAAAAATTCACCAGCGCGATAAATTTACGGGATCGTTCTCCCTTTTCCCGGAACGCTCTTATTTTTCTCTTCCCGGTGGCCGGTTCTTCACCGGGTGATTAATGGCATTAATAAGAGAGAGTTACCATCGTCATACCGATTGCCAAGATACAAGACTTTTTATCGATGAAAACCTTGCTTAATAGTTTCAACGAATAATGGTATATTTGGCGACTGTATAAAGCAATAATTTAACATAGAATTACCAACTCTATCCTTAATATATAAAAGAGAATAACCATTAAAATTCGTAAACTAAATTTTTAAATGGTCCATACTGTAAAATAATAATCATCTAATTGCTAAACTGCAATTCCCTTTCGTCTGCAAATTCATTATCTATAATTCCAATAACAATTTTATAATTTAACATATTTATATGACACATACACATTTTCTTAAAATAATAAGATATATTTTTTTAACTTTAGCTTTTTAAAGAAATGATTTATCTGTTTCTTTATCTCTCTGAAATTATTTATAACAATTACTTTAAACCTTATGTTCTCGCTTTATATTAAGTACATGGTTGGTGAAACCACACACTATGTCTCATAGAGAAGTAGCAAATGATTGTAGTTGGCAAACATGTGATTAGTAGAACGCGTCGGATGCATCTACGTGGCGCAGAGTTTCGCGTTTGCTTAAAGACGTGAGAGAAGGAAGAGGTGTCGCTCTGGTAACTCTGCGGAAATGTACACGCAGGTGTGTGCCTATAGTATCTCGGGGTTCCGTGAAGCTCGGTCGTTAATGACTCTCGGTCGTTAGATTGGTTTGCGCGTAATATGCCCGCCAACGCGACGCTATATGCTCGATTAATCCACAACATCGTTTATCCGCGCGATATTAAGACCAGGTCCGTGAAAGAGAATTTTCCGAGAATACGAGAATGATTATTAATATTTGTCTGTGTAAGCTTTTCGTATTTTGTCGTACTGTTCGTGAACAATTGATGTGTTTGTTCTTTATTAAAAATAATCTTCATTTTAAATCATCTTGTACAGATAGATCAAATAAAATCAATTTAAGAAGAAAAAGGAAAAGTAATATAAAAGATAATCAGAAATTATGTATACAATGTTGTGTAAAATATAAATATCATAGACTATCATCAGTTCAGAAACTAAATTTATTATGTCATTAAAAATTCGAAAATATAACCTGCATTCAAGTTTTATTTTAATTTAATTAAATACCAAAATAAGCTGATGAAATAAATATTGCTATATGTTTGTACAATCATGAATATATCTTATAAACAATTTCAATAGGTTTCAATCTGTAAAGTGATTAAAATAATTTAACAGCCGTATCTTTATATACTTTAAGGGCGATTTTAAAGAAGGAAAGTGTAATTTTTGTGTAAGTAAAGAAGTAATTTTAAAAACAGAAAAAATCGGATTTTAGACATTGAAACATATTCCTTTTATCAAGATAGACGTAATCTGATTTATGCCATTTTTCACAAGCTACATATAATTTGATTCATGCCATTCGCAAAGCTATACATTCGACGAATTAAAAAAGAATCGCATATTAAAAAAGTGTTACACTCGCGCAAATATTTTTGCAAGGAGGCAGGATTCCTTTTATCCGTATAAACCTTTAAGAAGTGGATATTGCTCGTTTCGCACCTCTTATGACGTTGATCGTAAGAGGATTAGACTCGGATTTACGATTCTTTCGGCAAAAACGACAGAGGTACAAAATAGCGTAGTCTTGGAACATTGTGAAACATCGGTGCAAACTGCGGTCTTTGTCATCCGAATCCACTGTACACACACATATTTGCATTTAACCAACCAACCAATTTTTAGAATAAACTGTACACAGTTTATTCTAAATAAACGAAATCTCTGCGGTTTTTAACCTGTAAGTTCTACATATGTAATTTCCAAAGTTTTGATATGGCAACTGGCAATATCCTAAATACCTACAATATTATGTTTGTATTATATTAAAAAAAATTTGTTTTAAACGATATGTAATAGTTAAGACGTCTATAAAAAAGAAAATTAATCGTACAATTTCTTGTAATAAAATATCATACAATTGATATCAATAATTCATCACATGTTGCTGAATACGCGAATTGTTTTCCATCGGAAATATGATTTCACGAGCACCTTTCAACTGTTCCCGCAAGTCAAGAGTGAAACTCTATCTTATTGTTAGATAGAAATATGATTGTTGAACGATGCACCTTATATTTTGATGCGCTAACGATCCAGAAGGAGAAGTAACGTGCACGGTAGAATCTCCCACGTTCGTTACAACGATATCGAGTCTATTTCACGCTCATCAGTCGCGCAAGCGTCTAGAAAACTTGGAAACGAAGAGGAAATCTTGTCTCTGTTCTTCCCTGTTGCTCTCATCTCCGGTTTTGACTATGGTTACGTCGACTATGGTCTCGCGTTCTCGAGGATCTCTCCGCACGACACAAAGAGAAGAGATCGTGAACACAGGGGAACCCGCTTGAGAGAGTACAAGAATGGTTGGAAAGCCTAGCGAGAAGATGAGGAGGAGGAGGAGGCCATCATGACAACACACGCGGAAGAAACAGCACGGCGACGATTTTTCGTGAAGCATAACGAAACTACTTGGTAATCTTAGAAGCACCACACGCTGCGACCGGTCTCGACATATAGCATGTTGGTCGGGTTAAATGTCTCGAAATAGATATTCCTATTGTCTCTCTATGGATAACGCTGTATTCTGTAACCGACACATGCGTACGTGCGCGTGCTACGTCAGTGCACAAATAAACCCTTCTATTTTCGAGATTAAAGATTTCGTTGATGTTATATTTTTGTTTTAGGATATCGTTGACTGTCGCCGAAGGAGAAGTGCGCTCAGAAAGGTGTGGAAAAAGAGGAGATCGTTACGAGAAAAAGCTCGCGAAACATCAATTCGTATTCTTAGCATTTAAGCAGCACTTTCAACGTCACATACAGTCATTAAAATCCGTTATTAAAAGTCGCGTTCAATCTCTCACTTGATATTAAATTTACGCTGATACAAAAATATATGAAGATAACAGATAATACAATATATAAATGATAATTATAATTCCGATATTAATATATTATAATTATCGCAAGTTTAATTTCGATCTTAATTACATTATAATGATTTTCATATATACAGTTATAAATTCTTTTATACATTTCCTATAGGGCTGACGTATTTAAAGCATAATTACAGCAATTTTCGCGAACTTGGTGAAAACTTTGTCGTGCAAAACTTAAATTCAAATATAAAAATGTCTAACTTAACGACATTTTTAGTTGATTATTAGTTTTCGTAATATCGAGATAACTAGTTTCCCATCTTATCGTGCATTTCCGGGTGATAATTTTTAGGTCGGATCGATATTCGATCGACACACCGAAACGTAATCGACCAGACTGTAATTAAGAGCGCCTTCCTCGAAACGCGACTTCGCGATCGGCAATGAGTGAGATAAACAAGAGCGAGACGGTCGCTTTAATTTCGAATTTCTCCTTGCTGCTTTCACACGGGAGACTCACCGATTAAATGCGCGATACGAGCCGCCGTGCCGCCGACAGAAAACGCCTTTTCGATTCTTACCTGCAACAAAAAGGCAACGAGCATTTTAATCAAACTGTCGTCGAGCGAGATAAGAATAGGGCGCGTCTTGCGTTGGCATTTAGAAAGCGATTTCCTCCATTCTGTTTCGTCCTTCGAGCCTCTCCCTTTTTTTTCGAGGTCCATTGATGAATCTTATAAATAAACCGTATAAAAAATAATTTCATTCAAAAAGTATTTTTGATGTATCTTATATAAATAGTAGTTTCTTCTCTCTCTCTCTCTCTCTCTCACACTCCTTCTCTTGAAATTCCTTTATAAATGTCTACTTTATAAATCTTTCTCACGTAATTAAAAGTATAATACACGAAATTTTTGTAAATGTCGCGGAATAAAGAGATAAATTTCAATGTAAGGCGATCGAAAGTAATCCACGGTGGACTTAAATTCACTAAATTTATATTCGGTACAACGACGGCAAAAGTACACCGGGTCGTAGCCGATCTCGCCAAAGTGCCCTGTACACAATCAATCTGTTAAACGTACTTATTTATCCTTGCCAGTCGAGACGACGAGGCAACATTGGGACATCGGGACGTCGGTGTAGCTATTAACTACGGAGATATATTTGGCAATGGTCGAGCGAACGTACTGCTTTTACCGGCATTAGTTAGTCAAAGTACAAAGATCCGAATTATTCGGTTCTCTAAAAGATAAAATTCCCAATTAATAGTGGATAAATAAAAAAAAATTGGAAAATTTATTAATTTACTTGATATATAAAAGTATATTATATAAATTTGAGGATAAGTGATATAAAACTGGCAGAATGAACGTTTCAGCTCAATGAGTCAGTTAAGTCTGACTGCTGCCTATCTAGCGAGTGGACACAAAGCGTGTCAGGGATGGCTATAAATCTCAACGGATTTCTGATCAAACGATCAACTAATACTGGACTGTGAGAGGTTCGCTCTTTCCCCCGGAGCCGTGTCAGTGCTCCTTGCCCCTTCGTCAGGAACCCACTCGGTTACGGGATAATCCCAGCTGCATTACCTTGATGAGCTCCGGAACTCCGCCTCCTTCCTATGCCCCACTACGAAGACCCCAGCTTATCCCGGCGTTTAGGCAGACGTGGCCTAAAGATCGCAATGCATTACTACGCATGTATGCGCATATACAGACACACGCGTAATTCTGTAACCGGGAAGACTGGCGTGTACATGGCGCGCGATATTGGGCGAATTGTTGCTGCTTTAAGACGTTCTACCAGCAAGCACGAGGACGCTGCGATATATCGCGAGGAAGATACAAGATCCCCGAGAGAGACACCTTCCATTCAGACCGAAGGGAAAGATCGCCCGAGCCGGATCTCGCGGAGAATTCTGACGTTAGCTAATATATCCTGCATCGCTCCACCACGGCCCTCCCTCTCTCTCTCTCTCTCTCTCTCTCGGGCTATCTGGATCTCGGTATCGCAAAAGCTGATTTCCGGTCGAACAACCTTCTCCCCGAGGATTCCCTACGGAAATTGCTCATGGTCAGATAACACGACTAATCGACTCGAAAGATAAAGATGTAGCGGCGCGCCAAAGGAATTTCGTAAGATACGAGTATCATTCAAGACCATAAATAGAACACCTATTGTATTATAACCGAGATTAGAAATGTAGTTCCTAAAGTGCTATAGATATATACAGTACAAAGTAAGTAAGCAATTGAATGAATGAAAGATTTGAATTTACTATATATACGTTTCAGAAAAGAGATACAGCGATTTAGAATACAATAGTAAACGCTTCTTAAGTAAGTTGGAAGAATTAATAGATAATTTGAAGAGAGAGATAGAAGTGAATTAACACAACCGGTTTCTAAATTTAACCCTTAATCGCATTCAATTGCTCTCCCTGTACTTAAACGTTTAGGCCAAAATAGAATGCGACAGAGTACGGAAAGTCAACCGCGACTTGCAAATTTGATCACGGAATGCAGCCGTCGAAGTTCTGAGCGCGAGACTTCTAATCTCGGCGAAGAAGGAGAATAAGACCTGCGACGGAAGAGAGGCTGCGAGATTAAAGCGGGGGAGGGTTATCAGGCACCAGGCTCATCTTAGTTGCTCGTCTAAATCTCTCCCTGGCTCCAAGCTCCAGTGGCAATACGTAACAACTATTAGCGAACCGACATTCATCTCGTTTAACTCGAGTTAGCGGCCGCGCCGTGTAAACCAAGTCCAAGCCGCGTTAGCAAGCCGCATTGCTTAATACGATCGTTGCAAGCGAGAATCATTTCGCTAATTTATACAAAGTGGTACGACCTATCCAAGCGCGTTAATCAATATTTGTTCGTCGCATATTGCACTCTCTCATCACGATGTCAAAAAGTCAGCAGCGTTTTTAAATGCTGTCAATAAAATACAGAGAAATAAATGAATATAGAAAACAAATTTTAATAACAGAAGCATAATGCAAATTGAAAAAGAGGAAAATTTGGATGATGACATTTATGAAAAAATTTATCAACGTCATTAATAACGGAAATAATAGGGAACATATATATAAGCAATACTTTTTAACGGATTTTTATCGCGCGCGCGTATACCTGATAAATATCACACAATTCTCGTAGACTACGAACTGAATTTCAATCGAGAAGAAACTTTTTGCTATTTCATGCAAAAAGAAAGAGAGGAAGGTTAATTTAACCTGAAACGCTTCGCTTTAGCTAGACGAGTCGTCAAAGACGGCGAACAATATCGCAATATGCACATTCCAAGAGCATTTGGCACTCATTCCGTACACGTACGTACCATATCGCGGCGTGGTATTATGTTATTAGCCAGATCAACGAGCGTAAAGCGGTCAGAAACGGTCAGGAAATACACCTGGAGAACATGCCTCTCGAATCCCGAGAACCCGGCACCGCGACCGGAGGGCATAGGGAATATAAGCTTGTTAACAAGTGTAGAGGATGCGGGACAACTTGTGGAACAAACCGTGCAAAATAAACGAACAAACGTCAAACGACTTTTCACACATTAACCATCCGAAAGCACGCCTCTTGATAAACGAACTCCCAGTACGTGGTAATTAACGGTAACGGCATTAATTCCGTTCGACAAAGCGATCGCTTAACCGGTTAACCAAATACGGAGAATGCGGTTTTTGTATTACGCCGGGTCCTTCATTAAATTTTTCTCGTTAAAGAGACCGTTACCGAGCGTAACTGAATTAGCAGGGATAATGGAAATTAACTTTTTATGTCCGCTCCCTTTATTATCGTCTTCTTCTTTTGCTCTCTATCATCTCTTACGAGAGAACTTGGCATAAAGAATTCTTCAATGAAAAAAATTATCCTTATCCTATAGGCCTTTTTGTCCCTTTATTGTTTCGCGCTTGCTGTATACATCTCTCTCTCCTCTGCCCGCAAGCTTCTTTCCTTCAATCCTTTCCACTTCGCTCTCCGCGCAGTCCGTGAACTCCTTCGTCAATCCCCAACGGAGACGCAAGTAATGCCGGGATTATGTAAACGTCACTCCAACGAAACACGCGTCTGTTCGGACGCATTCAAATTATTCAACTGACAAACAATTGGAAGCATAGCTCTTGAATAAATCTAATGAATGTAAGAATAGACAATGTATCTATTAAAGAGGATTGCATTCTTTGACTTGATCACACACGTAGGAGAGCTTCAACATTAATTACGTATCCTTTTTGAACTTTTATAATTATTACAAGTGTGATATACACAAATTGAGTGTCTTTTATTAATCATTTGTAGAAATTTAGTCATGAATTATAAGAGAGAATAGAGTGTAGAGTAAATATATATTCTCGCGGGTATCAGTCAACTTGAAACTTTCTCAACTTCCAACGCGCTCTTATGCGACGATGTTACATGAAAAGACGTTAATTTACGCTACTTAGTGATTCTGTTTCGCACATGTGTGTCGCAAGATCTTTCGCAAATCTACACTAACGAGCAGCTCATCAGCGCGCATCACAACGTACGTAATGTCTAAAAATAAATACAGCGGGATGCATATGATGAAGAAACAATCTCGATAATGCGTCGCATTCAGCAGTCTTCATTCTTTATCAAATCTCCTCCAATTCCTCTCTTATCCGTTAGGAAGTCGAAATCTATGTACGTCCTTGTAATTGGTATCCGCTATCCTCGCCACCTTCGACGATGCACCATACACTTGGTGCCCCAATTTAATATGACTTATGCATATTCAATGGCTTTCCTTCGTCCGCGTCTACACAAGAGACCGGTGTGCGCACAGCCCGCCGTGAGATGAGAAAGGGAAGCTAGTCAAGTTTTGTGACTTCCTAGTTTCTGCCTAATGTATGCTAAAGTGTTAAATGATTAGAGAGAGGAAAACTTTGGAATGGAGATAGCGTAAAAGATTGTCGAACTTGATATACGCAAATGCAAATTTAACAAAATGTTTTTAATCGTACCACATTATTTCCGAGTCTTTAATCGTTGTGTACTTATTGTATCTATATATTATAATCATTGACAAAAGCGAGATAAATCACAAGTTATCAAAATTAAATGCAAATAGAAACAATATTGAATTATCCTTTTACATCAAATATAAATTGTGCAATTCTCTCCGTGATCAAAAATTAAACACTAGTCAACAATAACTTTGTCAGGTAGATAATACTGGCTGATTCTTAAGAAATTATTAACGCTGACTCTGAAAATAAGTCCTAATTATTTGTAATCGACATATTTCTTTTTAAAAATTATACATTTTATTAACAACTCGTATGAAATTTTTTTAATCGGAACGATTTATTTTTGTTTCAAGCCTTTTATAATGAATGAAAAATCTATATTCAATACGCTATATATTCAATAGCTATTCTATATAAGCAGAAGAAATAAGTAGAGAGGAATTTTTTAATTCATATTACTGATTGAAAATCCTGCCGATTTCATAAACTTAGTAAATAGATTTGAAATAAGAAAGATACTATAAGAATATCAGATCAATTTAACATAAAAAAAAGTAAAATTTGACGATAATCGTTACCAAAGAAATACTATCCGAGATTACAATGGTATCGATTTCCGCAGAAGATTACGCGAAATAATATTCTGAATTTGAATAACGGAAAATGAGGGGGAAAAAGGGAGGGAGGAAAAGAAGAAGCGGGAGACAGACAGATATGGCGCGCTGCGTAACTTTTCCCTTTATCCGCTCATCCCGACGTCGTCTGCCGGGACCCGACAATGAATGGATGTCAAAAACGCAGCAATTAATTCAGACCTGCGGGGAACAAAGGCGTAAGAATACCGTCGGCCGTCGTCTCGTACTCCAGAGAAGTTCTTCCTCGGAGACTCTCACCGAAGAGGAATGAGATGGTTGGTTGGCAAGAGGGAAAGAAAGAGTGAGTGAATAAGAGAGAGAGAGAGAGAGAGAGAGAGAGATGGGAGGGAGGAGAGTAAGAAGAACGGATGTAGGAGGGGAGAAAGTATAACTGGCAGTGAGGTAGCAACGAGCGGCAGGGCACAATAGTCGGATCATCCAACTTTACTTTGCTTATTGTAATTCAATTTCACGGGGCGTCCGCCTGTTCCTCTCGGCGCACTCGCTTGCCCGCGTTCCCTTCCTTATTTCCCTCTTTCCACCCTGATGTCTTCCTCAGTGCGAGAGAGATCCTCGTTGGGGATTACAGCGGGAAGGGGTACACGAATGTCTAGCAAACCGACGCGGGAGATGGACTTGACAACTGTTTAACATCCTCGCTTACAATGCCGATCCCATGCCGGTGGTCGCGATCGTGCCACGCCATTCTAGCTGCACTAGAAACTGAGGGAGTTCGCGGTTCAACTCGGCCTCTCACGTTCCTGTAATTTACGACGGCGTGTAACGCGAAGCGTTTCTTCCGCCTCTCTTCCATTGTCGCGAGCGTTTTACCTGTCCGACGTGATTTCCAACGGGACTATTCAGAATGTAACTGTTAAATATATATAGTTTATTTAGTTTGTTTCTCTTTTGTGAATTACAATGCAATACACGTAAACTACATTTTCTCTTTTCCGTTGTTCTCCTGCGAAAGCGTAAAATATTCGATTTAACGATTAATCGCATAATCGTCCGTAAATCTATCGCTAATCGGTAATCAATTGCGATACAAATTCACTGCTCAGTTTGAAAAATATATATAATCTCTAAGCCTCTTTACAGGATTAGTGAACGTTCCAATAATTCCTGCTCGATTAAGATACCTCGAATCGAAAACAGATGTATGAATCCCTCACGGTGATGCCGTCAAGCATGTAGGGTAAACATCGGTAACTGCTTGGGCGGTGAAGGGTAAGAGGATTGCATTCCCGAGCAATATCTTGCACCAAATTGTGCACGGCACGAGACATCCCCTCTCTCTTCCAAGCTCTTCCACTCGTGTTCTCCGTTTCTCACTCTCGATCCGCCTCTTTCTCTCATCTAGTTTCTCATCTCTCTCTCTCTCTCTCTCTCTCTCTTCCTTACCTGATTCACCGACTGGGCTTCAACCGGATGGCTTCGTAGCGATGCCACGGCAAATACGTGAATGTTGACTCAGCCAGCTATCAGACTCGGTACCGGCGCGCTTTATTCGAGCTGACTAAACATGCCAACTTAGATTGCCATAACACTGCGCGAGAGCTACCTGCCACCAAGACCTCCCATTTCCACCTCGGTAACGCACGCGACGTTCTCCGATCTACGGTGACTTTCGAACGATATTCGTCCCGGTAATATTCCGATCGTCGTAATATCGAGATTACAGTACCGTATCAGACAGTTCGTCAACGAACACCTGAATGATTTTTATTTATAGACGACAACGACTCAGAAAGATGAAATCGAGAGTATTTTGTACTACAGATTTTTATAAGACGGTAAAGCTATTATATCATATTTTGAGATAAGGAATAAAAAATGAAATGTAACAAATCTTAAGGAAAAGTTGTAAGATTTTACAAAGAGAGAGGGTCCCCGTTCTTTCTTCTAAAGGTAATTGAATTATAGCAGTTCATTTCCATATCTGCAGCAATTATTAAAAAATGAATATTATTTGATAAAATGACATTTCTTTACAAGATAAACTGAATCTGATCCAGCAAATAGAGAGTCCACCTGAAACTTTAATTAACCTAGATAACGAACGATCTGAATACTAGACGAATGTAAAAAAAAAATAACTTATATTAAGATGATATAAATTTGGTGTGTACGCACGCCTGAATTATTCTCTCGCACTTATCAGGCGCGACTTTGATCGAGCGCGACGCTAACGTTTATCGCCATCAGACACGGTTGGCTGGACTCCAGCGAGCAGCGGCTATTACGTAAACAAAGGCAAGACGAGGAGCCCGATATAAATCACACGGCGCATTATATCAGGAATTAGCTGGGTGGCGCGTGGCCACGCAGGAAGATCGAAACCGGTCCGGCGGCGGCGGCGGCGCGGCGCGGCGCGGCGGCCGTAGACCGTTCCAACGGAGCGTGATCCTTTTTGAGTTACCGCTTAACTCCATTACACGGCCTTTCGCTAATCTCTGCCCGCCCGCACTCGTGCGAGCAGGTGCATCCGCGCTCCGTTACCCACGACTCGAGTTATCTCCGTTACACTTCAATCAACATCGAGAGCGATCTGTGCATTCGGGTACTGTGCGGGCTCCGTTCTGACGGCGTATCAATCGAGCTCTCCTTATTCGCCGCGCTTACCGCCGAAAGCTGCCTCTTCATGGTTGTGCATGGTCTATCGCTTGTTAGACCGCAAATAAACGGGATACTCCTGCATCTCCCTCTTATAGATATATATATATGGATAATACAGTATACTATACGGACCATTTCTAAGCAAACGTCGATCAAATACTTGAAAGAACACGATAGATTAGAAGTCTAAATTTTCAATTCAATTGATATTTATGACGAGCTGTGATTTAAAAAAATATTTTTAAATATTACATATATAAAAACAATGCCTTATTTGTTACATTTAATATTCCTTTAAAGCTATCCTTTTTTTTACGCATGATCCAACTCTAAAAATAAATAAATAAGATTACATTCCCAATCGAGGATTTAGGATCTCCCTCTAATGATAGATAATATTAATATGTAGTATGGTCATTTATAAGAACGTCGACGTGTTTGAAAAGAAATTGTAGGTTCGAGATCTAAACGGCCAAGATCGAAATTCTCTCTAAATTCAATTGATTGTAAATGCAGAAGAATTAGTGCCACACAGAAAAACTTAAACAAGAAAACGTAAGTAATGAGTGAATCGATCATTACAGATCGTAACGTAAGCAATAGCGAAACTAACATGTTGATTTTTTTGTCTGCAATGACTCTTACCACATCGCAATATTCGCGACGAGTCATAATTAAAAAAAAATATTTCTGAACATTATGTATAAGAGAACGTCTTATTCGCCACGCTTATCGCCAAAAGCCGCTTCTTCATGATTACGCATGGTTCAACGCCTAGACCGTAAATAAATGAGATATTCATGATCGATAGGATTTTCTTCTAATAATGGATAATATAGTATACTGTATAATCAATTTAGAACGTTAACGTGCTTGTAAGAAAGTAGTAGATTTAAGATTGAAATTCCGAATTTATTATTTAAGAATGCAAAAAAATTCACAATATTGCGGTAATTTAAATAAAATATTTCTAGACATTACATGTAAGAGAATGCCAGTTTCAAAAAGAAAGATTTATAAATCGTAGTACTCTCTTAATTAATAAGTATCAGTAAAATACAATATGCTGATATACCTAATGCATCAGTAACTAAAAAGAAAGATGTATTAGTTCCTTCATGGATACTGAATATAATTTTACATTTCAATATATACACGGATATAAGTTTATCTTTCTCGAGTTGTTCGCTGCAAAACAAAGTAAAGCATTGCGAATTTTTTTGTCACGACTGGTTGTCGACCTCCCGAGATATCGCGTTAAATATATGTGCTCCTGCATTTCTTTTTACGGGCTTTATTCGAAACGCCAGAAGGGAGGCTGTGCCATCGCGCGGTTTATAACGGGAAAATTGTGGCCATTCGTTGTTATGATTCCGACCGTGATACGTGCCTCGCGATCGAAAAGACACGGGACGGAAAGCGACTTACACGCGACATACGGCCGGTTATGATCGGGCGTAAGTACGCGATATAAGATGTCGTACGGGCAGTCATAAACCTGACGGACACGAGCGGACATTCCTCGCTTTATTATCTGCTTTACTACTTTAATATAATAAAAGTCGAACCGTGCGGTAACGGACTCGTCGCCTTCGAAAATCCGAACTTTATCGGTCGAGATCTAAATTCCAGATTGCTCTGTTACAGACTTTCTTTATTTTGTAATACCACCCCTCTTTGTGTGGCGCTGTACCCTCTATACTATGAATATATATTATACAAAATGGTCCATCATACTACCGGAAATTACTTTAATGCCGGGAACGACCAAGATAAGGAGAACGACGACTGTTTCAATGCTGAATTATAAATATAATATAATAATTGTCAAGATATACATAAAGGAATGAAGGAGAGATTGAAACTTTTCGGTGAATTAATCTGCTGTAGGGACACAAGAGTGCTTTATTTAATCACTTAATAGAATAATAGATTTTTCATGTGTATGCGTAAATTAAAAATTTCTTTGGGAAGGAGCGTTAGTCGAATTACTGCGAACTTTTCCGTCCTACGTGAATCTCGATTCGGATGCTGCGAGTTTCGTAGAAATATCTAGGTATAAACTGACGTTTCACGTCGGATGTCCTTGTCATAGGACAACCTGGCACGAGCTGGGAGACGGTTAATTGCGGTATCCCGCGGACGAAACGTGCTCCGGATTCTGCAAAGGACAACACGGAACAAGCTCTAGACTGAGCGTTTCGCTTTTAAAAATAACATAGTTCGTGTGATATCTTTTGATTTTATCATTAAAGATGTAATTATCTGCAAAATTCTTGATTATAAGGTAAAAAGTCGACATTGACGAATCTGAAGTAGTAGTTTTTAAATTTGTTAATATTTTTAAAAAGTGTGTATGTGTGTGTTTTTCGAAAATATATACAGAAGTTCTGTTCGCATTTTATAAAATGTCCAATTTACAGCCTTCAGGTGTACGGAAAAAACGATTTTGCTGAACGATCTAAAAATTTACTTAGATACAGAGCCGAAAATAATGTTGTTGAAAAATAAATACGTTAGAATCAAAATAAATACCGTAGAAAATTCAAGCATGATGAATAATGCTGCAAACAGTTCCTAGCAAACAGTTCAAGCGTCCTACATAATTATTTTGATAACCTAATAAAATTATTTTGAGATCTATACATATATCTAGCTAAATTTTTTAATATTTCAAAACCGTCGATCCTTTCCATGTATGCTTCACAAAATCGACAATATTTGTAATGCTAAGTATCTAAACAGAAATCATTTTATGTATATTATTTATACGCATTCAATGTTGTCTTGTTTTTAATTTTCTTTATTATTTTGCACAATATTATATCGCATAGCATAGAATTTTATGAATCTGTATCATTCATTAATTGAGACGTCAACAGATTGCTTCCAGTACTTAATCAAATCAAGACTATATCATTTGCGTTGTAATTTTTCATTCGTAATATTTATACGATTTCGCGCGCAGCACGTAAAGTATTACTTTAGATTTTCGGTGTCGCATACATTTAGCGTTTTCCGATTGCATGATGAAATTATACGCACTACACGCGGTTTGTATCTCGTAAGCGAGCGAGGCTGATTCAATGCGAGTTTCATATACACGAATAAGTCGAAAGGAAAAGAAGGGCGTAAGAAGATAGGGGAAACGTCAGTATACTCTCTTGTGAAAGGGCTCTCTCTCTCTCTCTCTCTCTCTCTCTCTCTCTCTCTCTCTCTCTTTCTCTCTCTCTCTCTCTCTCTCTCTCTTCCCCAACCTTTCGTTTCTTTATTCCTTCCTTCCTTCCTTCCTTCCACGGTGCGATATGAGACCACGCGGTGTATATTTCCTCAGGTTATTACATGCACATTCTATTATCTTGTATTCGTTTCTCCACCTTACACCGCCGGATCTCTCATGCTTCCCCTCCAGCCTTCACTCCTCCAATATCCCGTGCCTATGCCATATTACACGGGCGCGCATGCAAGTTTAACTCTCCCGCACACCCCCACAATCCCCCTTGCTCGCCATCACTTTCTCCGTTCTCCCCCTCCTTCCATTTGTGCCGGTTTGAAATCCAAACTCCTGGAGATTGGTAGCGGAAGGCACCGTTCCCCGCCTATCCCATAGGGAAATACATAGCCAGGCTCAATTAATGCCCTCGGAATCGAAATCTTATTTCGTGCACTCGCATTCCAACTTCCAACGGGTCTTTCACTAGCTCGCTACTTCTTTCCGTCTATCTCTATCTCGTCATTTTTTTTTGTTTCTCTCTCTCCGACTTGGTCGGAGTCTTTCTTCGTTTCTCTTCGCGATACTAAAGGAAATCACAAATGAATACGTAATGCGTCCCCGCCTGGGCGACCGCAACGGAAATCAGCCCAGTTGTTTTCTCGGTCCTTCGTTTTATCGCTAGTGTATTTTATTCCTTCATTGTGACGAAGACATCTCGCGCGAGCAGAGGAAAGTCACGGAATTACGATTGGAACAAAAATACTGTGCCAAAATCTGTGTCATTGATATATACATGAGAAAATTATAATATAATTATTTTTCAAAAAATTATTGATTATTGTATGTTATCTTAATCTCTATATCATAATTATTTAATTATAAGTAATTAATTAATACTCAGTAATATTTAATATTAAAATTATTGGTTGTGGTAATAATCTAAAAAAGAATTTCTCCTCTTATTTGTGTGACTTAGGGCCTTTGTTCCTTTTTATTATTCGTATCGCCACTTTATCATTTTGTTCACGTCTACGATCCAAAAAAATCTCTCATTTCTTCATTTTCTTAAATTGGAGCTATTATCATTATTATTATCAACGTTATATCGTTGTTATCAAATTTAGTGTGGAAACCTGTAGCAGCAAAAAATTTATAGATGTAATTCGTTGTTAAAATAAAATATGATGCCGTTCTATCCAAGAGAGTGCAACAACGATTGTGTAGGCCAGTTTATCGGTACGTGTCTTCACGAAGACTCGACTTTCTGACCCAGTTACGACTTCACGTTCAAAAGCGGAAAAATATTGTGACATCTTGATCAATAAAGTTCAGACTGCGATATACTACGTGGGCAGATTTGATTGTTTTTTTTCTTCACTGTTATTCGAAAATTTATAAGTACAGAAAGTATAGAGTTGCGGGATAGTATATCGCAGATATTACGACGAGTATTACATCATTTGACCAAACTACAAATCGTTAGCAGATAAATATCACAACGACGTCGTCAGTGTTTAATTACTTTGATGATTAATATTAACAATTAAAACGGTTGAAAACATAAAATAAAGCTTACGAACAATTGTTCTATCAGTCAAAGTATTTTTGAACGAAAGAAACGATAATAATTCTGGGGATGCCGTACAGACGGGAGTTGGGCTTTGCAAAAAGACTTAACCAAGTTACTCGCAAAGTAGCGAATGCTGCTGCGACATTACAATGTCGAAACAGTCGAAAGTCCGCGTAACTGGTGCTATGTTCACGAGCGATTCGCATAATGTCCGAAGTACTCTGCCGACCAAAGAGAACGCGAAGAGAGCGCCCTTTACCGCCGCTTACTTTGGAAGTCTTCGTATCCGCTCGTGCATAAATAAAGAATATCCTCAGTCGCCCACGACCGTTTCTATCGCGATCTCTTCCTGCCTTCAACTTCACTGCCTTCCCTAGCTGAACCCTCCGCTGTTTCTCCTCGACGCCTTAAACTCTCTCGTCGGGTCTCGAGTTTCCACCCTCCGGGCACCCCCGCTCTTAGAAACAATGAGGCTCCCAATCGCATTTGCTATTCCCCGGTTCCATCGTGCGAGCCGAGCCCACATCCTACTCCTTACCTACCTCTCTTCCCCTTCTCTAAGCCCACGAAAGCGGTTCACTCGCGAATCCTTTTACATTTTTATAAAGCAGCTTAATTCGCTGCCAAGACGAAATGGCACTCGGAACTCGCACGCGGAATCGTGTCGTACGGAATAGGACAAGGAAATTGGGAAGAAACGAGAAAGACAGTCCCTTTAGTGAATTTAACCTCGATAAGGGATTTTGCAGATTTGATCGTTTCGTATTGTGCAATCTCATCGTCAGCAATACAGTCGATTGCGAATAACAAACTGCATAAAGATAATTACCGTAAATCGGTATTAATTAGGATCGAGTGGGAATAATTTTGGTCTAAATTTTAATAAGTATCTAGATAGCACGCACGTCCAAAATCAGGATGTAAAATATCTTAAAATGTCTTTAAGTTATCTTCTGATTTGACGTGTGCTTAAACATCAAAGTTTAAATTAAAGTTTCTCTATTTTATGGTATATATAAAATATATAGGATGTCTATAAAGTCCCACTCAGGCTCTATATCTCGGAATAGACATGGATTTTTGGCTAAAACATTTTTTCCATAACTAAAGCCATTTCTGAGATATAGGGCCTGGATGAGACTCTGTATGTCGTTCAAAAATCAATAACAATAATTTTTACATTTGTTATGAATGAATGAATGCGTAGATCATTTTATCTCAAGTTCAAAATTGTACATTTTTTAAAGCATCAGTTCAACTCTTCTCACCAATAAAATACGATTTAAAAAATATAAATAAATAACAAAGTTATTTTTTTTCGCATCTTTGAACTTTAACGAAATTCACACGCTGTAATTTTCTATCTAATAATAATTTCTACCAAAATGATAATTCCACGAATTTCTAACTTTAATTGAATGAGCACAAACTCAACTGACAGAAGAGGAAGGTGCTATGGAACGGCGCGCGCGGTGTTCGGTAGGCAAACGCGGATATGATAAATCATAGCCGATTAGGAACGTTAGCTACGGCGGAATAAAGAGAGAATCATCAGAAAATTTATTTCTCCGTAAAGAAATTATTACTGCTATTACGTTGGTGAACGAACATGTGTTTTAACTGACCCGAGGTTAGGCATTTGCTCGTGCTGTAACGAGAACTTTACAGCTATAGAACTGTACAACATTAGCACTTTGCACAAAAGAGATCCCACTTGCAAAATTTTCTTTCCATAAAAGAGATGGTTAATTATATCAAGTCCCAGTAAAAATCAAGTCCCAGTAAAATTAATTAGTTTTCATATACAATTATACAATGTAATTTATAATATGATGAACAAAAGATATTATAGACACAAGATTCAATAATGGATAATTTTTTAGAATTTCCTTAGTGCTCATCAAAGGTACTCTGTGTGAACACAAGTTTTATATCTTTGATGTATTATACCATAGTTCAAAAACTTATTAAGCCTTATACCTGTGTCATCTCTTTTATTCACCACATTATATATGAGAACTGATTCACTTTATTGGGACCAAATTTTCCATTGATGCGGGGTTCCTTTATTATCAATATTCTATTTATAATTTTCAAATTTATATCATCTTGCAGTGTAGTTCTGAATTTAGCGTTATAACATTATTATAGTAACTTTCACCTAAAGTTGCCTAAGGCATTTTATTTATTCGCATCTCTGAAACCTAATCCGCCAGTATTACATTTATTTCTCAATATCATATAATTACATATTCGATGCTATCAACGTTAGATAATTATATCCCTCAATATTAAACATCATCTACCTTTCGTCTCCTCACGTAATAGTTCGCCGCGCCTGTACTAAAATGCTGATTAATATTAACCGTGTTACTCTCGCTGTTGTGATTAATACGACGTATCGATCGGCATTATCTCAGCACGTAATTAATTCGAGAACGTACATGGGCTTACCGTAAGAGTTATTATAGTTAGAGTCTCGTGTCTAGGTCGTTTCTGATCTATGTATCACGCCTATTTTACATATATTTTATACAGTCACTATAATTATCACGATCAGAAATCATTATAGATAATAATTGAACCGTCTTGTTCTATAAAGAAATTATTCCGTTTCATTAATGAATAATAAAATCGTTTCAACGAATCATTTTATACGAAACAATTATAAATTTAACGCAAGAAATTCTCTTTTCTCTCTCTCTCGTATAAAAATGATTTAATTTCTCCACAAGAAAATACTTTCACGTATCACAATAGTTTTACACAGACTTGTGCATTCAATGTAAGAAACATCAGTTTGACATCACTCTCAAGTCGGATTTCTGCCGACGTTACACGCATTCCTCGCTCTATCGACAAACGTCAAAGTGCATCCAGCCAGTTCTTGTCGGTGGGTGCTGGCCTACGTCATAATGTCGGTTCTCGGAGGCAGTGGCAACGCGCCGTGCCGCGCCGCGCCGGTTCGGTTCGGCAGTCGCGGTTTTTGAAAGCCCTCTCGACGCAAAACAGACGGCAAGGTTGCACACGAGGTCCGGGCTATCCGCAACCGACAGCGCAGTAGAGACTGCGGTTACCAAACCGCAAGCTACTACCGCTCCAACGGTGGCGAAGGGTCAGCAGGGAACTAGCGGTCCAGCCGGAGCCGAGGCGCACACCAGCGATGCTGTAAACCCCCTAACGAGCTTACTTCCTCGTAATATCTGAGCGTTTTAGTTCAACCCCTAAACGCGCTAAAGATAAATTTGTTTACGATTAATTCCTGGCTTCGACGCACCGCGCCGCCGGCCCAAGAATTTTCGAGTCGAGAGCGCGAATTTTACAACGTACAACAAAATTGAATGGCACTGTTCTTTTCGGCAACTGCTTTCTCGACAAATTACACAGACGTAATTTTTGCATATCAGATAACATCCTTCTGTAAGGATAGAAATTTGCAGTCCAGTTGTAAAAGATTAATTTGAGCATAAAAATAAACGTGCACTTGTTTGTTCAACGCTTTAAAACAATTGGCGACAAGCATATGTCGTAAGATTTGGTAATAGACTTACATATAATCTCTTCGTTGCTATAGAGTACACCTACAGTCGCCTTCACCAAGCGATTTTTGTGCATACACGTAAAAAATGCTTAATTAAATCAATTCGGATTGAGGTAAACCAACTCAATCTCAGAGTTAAATATGATGAACTAACTGTCGGGTTGCGTAAAAGAAAATATTTTAAAGTTCCTTCAATATTTTCCTTGTGTTAAATAAGTATTACATTTAGTTCTATAAAATATTTATAAAGTTAGCTATTATTATTGGTAGTGACACACGAACATAATTGTATTATCAATTAAAATAATTTTATGAGCATGATGAAATAAATCTGCAGTAGAATAGATTAATTTTAATATTTGACTGAACTATTTTACAGAGTATAACGGAAACTCAGTAATTTGTTGATAGTAACAATTTCGCAGTAAACTCGACTTTGTCATCGAGTAAAGTAAATTTCATAATTTACCTTATAGGACAATTTATTAAATTTATTTGATCTTTTGTAACATAATTTAATCATATTCATTAAAACTTTCTATTATACAGATCGATTGATTGATAGTCGCACTGGAAAAAATGTTTATCGCCATAATGTGACGAGAAGTGCATGAAAATAGTTTGACCATTCCCCCTTTATATAGGTGGATGTCGAATCTCACTCACGAGTATAAGCGCCGTCTGTTAGATAACTCCGCAAAACGCTCCCTCACTCTGAATCAAAGTGAAGTATCATCAATAACTTATTGAATTCCTGTTACTTCTACGTTACATTTGCGTTCATTTACTACCAATAATAATTTAGTCAACTTTGTAAATATGTTTACTATATTATACTACTCCATCATTAAATTATCTAAATAATCAGTTCGGTTTACTTTTTCATTCACGATTTATTCGATCTTTTATGTAGATGCAGAATTATAAGTAGTTCAAATCATCCTTCTAAATATTCAATATTAATACACTTAACTACAGTTTGGATCGGTCAATTTTTAACTAAATTTTTTAATACATTGTACCACGTTGAAGTTATTTATGTATAACTTGATTGTGTTTTCTTTTCGACTTGATTCGAGTTTACTTAACTCAAATTACGCAACCCTAAGGCTTATAGTTCCTCTCAAGTTTTTTTTACATAACGAGCGAGTATAAAGCCCATTTTACAATTGCATAAACATAGTTGTAAGTGATTGTAGTTGTAAGAATTAATTATAGGTACATTTCGTGACAGAGATGGTCATAATGAAAAGATTATGATAATTGTATACGGCACGAAATGCTTAAAAATTATCACAAAATAACAAAAATCCATCCTATTACGCAAGTCAATAAATACAAGAACGACATGTCGTGCACCGATTCATTTAAACGCTTTGACTTATATTTTCCCACCGCCGTGGAAATTGGCCGTGGAATATTTACGGGGTGATTTCACCTGGATCCTCTTCCTCTTTTCTCGCGACATCCATCTAAGGAAAGCTCCCTTCGTCGTAGAGTCTCCTCGTATACGTCGCGTAAGTGCGTGTGTCCGTGCGTGCGTAGACCACATAGTACCAACTCAAGCTCGCGATCTCTCGCCGAAGAAAAAAAGATGCCCCTTTATCCTCGCACACTTACAAAGCCTGTCGTCGTCGATTGTAATAAAAAGGGGAAAAGTGGCTACGGGGTGGCGGAGGAAGCGAAACGGAAAGGACGAAAAGGGGATCGAGGAGAGTGGGCCGAGGTTGCCGGGCAAGGAACGCAATCGAGCGGGATTAAACCTTCTCGATTGCTTCCAACTTCGCGCGAGTTTTCTCCCTTTTCCCCTTCCGATCCCGCCACCCCACGTCCCCTCCTCCGCGTTTCGTTGCGGTGAAAAGACGGCCGCGACGATGGTGTGCGGGGTCGAGCCGATTCCATCTATTCCCGATGCTCCTCGGGGTTAATTGGACATTTTTTATTGTCAATTTGTGATTGAGATCGCCGGGGGTCTTTGTCGCCTCGAGGTGGGAATAACGGTGAGGCAGAGAGGCGAGGAAGTAGAAGCGATCCTGAAATGGCGCTTTGTCGGCGAGCTCGCATTAGGCTACCCTTTGTACCTTATCGAGGGCCACGGATATAGTCGCTCGTCTTGGGAAAGCCGTTCTGCGGGCGATTGTTCGGGAAGACCACAAGGCGAAATCTTCTATGATATCATCTCGCATTATTGATGCGAGAACAGTCGCGCGTAACACACTCTAAGTGTGTTATATATAATATTTTATATATATATATATAATGCTAAAAATTTAAGCTATTCCTATTACTTCGAAAGAACAAGTACTCATAATGATAAAAAAAATTATAGAATAATAAACCTGATATATATATATATATATTCTCGGATACATCATCGGCTTCAGAATCAATAAGTATTTGTGAAGTAGGTATTAAAGATCGTGTCTCAAATTTTTCAATAGTTCGAAGCTTGAGACACGACGTAAAGAAGAAATCGCAAACGAGGTGAGAACGAGATAAGAGCGAGGGATGGTGAGAGAAGTAGATGGACGAGTGCGCTTTGCTAGACCGGCGCGGTGCATTGCAACAAGGACAGCCAAGCGCAAGACGAAAGATGAGCGATGAAAGGGGCGAGACAGGATCCCTAGGTAAATCACGCGAACGCTCAATGCGCGCTGCGCCACGGAAAAAGCTCTTGAAATATTAAACGCGCAATTACCAGGCCTATTCAGGAAGATGCATCGCACGCGACGCGACGCGACATGCGCAGAGGGACGAAGAAGGACGCCGGTGGACAAAAGTAGAGGAAAGAGACGCGAAAACGCGTGCGGACACGGGCTGTATTCCTTCTCTTTTACCGCGCGTCGATTCAGCCTAGTGATAAAAAGCGCGCCAGGCGAAGAGCTTTCGAGCTTCCAAGTCAGATACGGGACCTGCGTAGCGAAAAAAAAAAAAAAAACGGCGCGCTGCGCAGTTATCCTCTCCCGTCTCCGCCCCTGTCTCACTCTCTCTTTTGTTATCTGCGTCGAGTCGTATCATTGTTTCCGTTTTTCATTCACCGTAATCCATTACGAATTGTCATTAAAATCGGCGCTGTTAAGTATACTAGAAGATAGGATGGCTTGCTCTCGGCCTTGCTATTAGATGACGCACAAAGAATTTCTAAAAATTGCTACATTACGCCACGCGCTCTTTATTTGTCTGCAATGGAGATCTTAATTATAATGGGTTATACGTGATGGGTTATACATGCGTTCTAACTTACCTCATTTCGACATCAATCCAGCTTTGTTTTGCATTTCCATATAAAATTATTTAATTTATACAAAATGAGAGGGCACAATCACTATAGTTAAACGTTATCCTATACTAAATTACCTATATGATTTTATTTGATTTCGTACGATTTCATCTGGTTACAAACAATTTTTTATCCTGGTTCGAAATCATCGCTTTTTATATTACTTTCCAATACAATATATGATACAAATATTTATATTTTTTCATAATTCTTCTATTTTATCAAAAATTACGTGTAATATACATTCCTAAAATGCGCACAAAACATAAAACTCTGATCTAAAGAAAGACAAATAACAAAGGATAAAAACCAACAGAGAGATATATAAAGATCTGTTTAAGAGCATTTCGGGAATTTAACTCTTATTACAAAAATCAAATATAAATTTCAAAGCAGTATTACCACTATTTTCGAAACACCCGTTACACACGCGTATGCATACGCGCATAAGACAGAGGAGAGACGAGAGGTCGACGGCGCATCACGTATAGCTATACATTATCTAGCAGCCATTTCGGTGGCATCATGGCGTGGCCGTCCGGAGTTTACGGGCTGCTCCATCACGCGGAGCTTAGCTTATCTCAATGTGACACAACATATCTGAGGCTTCCGTCTCCCGTCGGCAGGAAAACTACTGTCAGCTGCGACAGGTGGTGGATTCGGAACAATTCGCGGTCAAAGTATACGCGGGCGTAGTAGTGCGCGGCCGCTCGTTTTAGGAAGTTCCCTCGAAGATTAACTCGGCGATTTATCGCAAAGGGAAGGGTAGGTAGGTTCGGACAATGTAACTTCGGAAGCCGATCATTATTGCGACCGTCGCAGTCATTTCGCTCGTTTGTAGCTTGGCCGCGGTGACTTAACAAATTATTCTCTTTGATTTTAACAGAATATTCCCAGTATCGACCGTTTGAATCAAGTATCGCTATATATAGATGTAACATTACCTTCGCAATTAGGAAATAAGTATTAAATTAAAGGTGCTATTACGTCGCATGTTAATCTTGGGTCAACAAAATACGTCAGCATATTTTTGGAAGCAATTTTGCAAGAATAAGTTAAAAAAAAGCTCTAGTGTTGACTAAAATTTTCTATTAATACTGTATTAACCCCGAAACCCACACACACACACACACACAGGTCACTTGAGATATTTTTATATCCTAGTAGCGAAAAATATATATATATTGTAAAATATTATTTTATATGTACATAGATATTTTTTAACATATTTTTTTTTCTCAATAACTATTCTTTACGAACCTTTAAATATGCAAGTCTGTCAAAAAAAAAAGCGTCATATTAATTTAAAATCTTAATCTTTTTTTAAACAATATTAAATTTCTTAATGCGATTATTCCATTTAATATTTGATTTACTTACTTTTATCAGAAAATTGTAATTGAATACTTATCTATAATTATTTCTAAATATTAATGAGCCAGAAAACAATCAATAATATTCAATATAAATATGTTGCTAGTAATAGCAGTTTTAATTGGAATGTAAAAATACTTGAAATCGTTTACGTAAAATAAATTAGGTGATTATTCCCGAATTGATATTCGATCTTTGGAAGTTATAAATCGATACTAATCTGACACATACGAGTATACGTTTGTGGAAGATTAAAATTGCTTTAAGAGTCGTACGTTAAATGTGGAGAAGTACATTTTGTTAATAGTGGCGAAAGTGATATTCTTGGTATTCCAAGCGTGACCCTGAAGCGACGTATTTTTTCCTCGGCAACACATAAGCTCCCCCGGGAAGCTTCGCAATCATAAACGTACTCGAATAGCACGAATAGCGTGAACAATCTCTGCTCGAGACTCGAGCAGACCTTCGGGGACGAGGAACGACATTGCACAGAGAGTAGAGACGCCACTTACGCCGCGCAAACATTCCACCTCCGGTTCACGTCATCCCCCTTTCTTCGTGTTTTTCTCGTCCGTATAGCCGGAAGACCAGCGAACGAAGAGGAAAGTAGGCGCGCGTCAAAGCGGCGGAAGGAGAAAAGGCTTTGCAGGAAGGTTACGTGAGGAACAAGGGGATGGGCTCCTCGGGGTCAGCCTGTGTCCACAAGATGCTGCGTGGGAGGACAGGGGAAATTGTCGTAGGGTACACAGCCACCATAACCGACGAGTCGTCGCGCTGAATGACCCGGGTCCGTATAAAATGCATGGGATTTCACTCTAATGCCGACCAGGGAGTTTGCCTGGGAGCATATTTAGCTCTGCGCAGATGTATGTAACAGGTCCCTTTTGAGCCAAGGGACGCGAGCACGAGATGGGACCGAGACTGGCCAAAGGATGTGCACACATCTGTAATCCTTGCTCCGGTCGGAATTACGAATAGGCCTCGCGGGAGAACCCTTCAATGACGTCGGTCGATCCCTTAACATTCAACCCCGTTGACGACTCTTGCGTCACTTATGTACGACGTGCCGTTGCGCGAATTTATGTACATATTCTGAAGTCACGGATATTGCATTTCTTTTTCACAACGTCGTATCTTAGCTAATTATTTGAACTTGGATCTTTCTTTTAGATATTCATTATGTATTCTAAAGAAGTTCTTTACCCTTAACATTTCACGATTCTTCATTCTTTCATTATTCCAAACTGATTAAATTTCGTGAAATGACCTTCGTGGCAGGCAGGTAGGTATAATTGGAGCACAGTATAATTAAAGAATTATAACAAAAAAATCTTCTGTGTAGTTAACTTTAAATTGCAATGATATTGCTCTAGTGCAATTACCTTCGTGAAAATTAAAAAAAAGATTGTAATCAACTACGAGAGAATATAACATGAGCTGTATTTAAATATTTATGAAATTTGCTGATTTTACTACATTATATTAGATTTTTTTTAGATATTTTTGACATTCATACTTAAGTTTACACTACAAAATTAATCTTCAACTGGTTGGATTTGTATCCACAAAAGAGCTGAATACAACATTAGAATAACATTATTTTAGTAAATCCCCTAGAGTTATAAAGTTAAGATTTAATGATTTAATCACACATACTGGAACATCGTCGTCTCTTTCTCTCTCTCTCTCAACCAAACATATAATGTTTATGATCTAATCTATGACCTAATCTACGATTTAATCTATATAATTTTTTTATCTATTTTTTTAATTATATACCTTAATCTCTTTGTCATTCTTTTCAGTTGTCTGTTGTATTATAAATCGTAAACGTAGCCGAGTAGTGTTTTCAATAGTTTAGAAAAAAGGATATCGTTTCGCAATATTTCGAAAAAGTTATTTCCGCAACGCGCGCGCGTGTAAGGATTCGGATTGCACACGCGTGTTCGTTGAAGAAGAAGAACGAAGGCGCCACGGGGGACGACAAGCCGGAGGGTTTCGTGAGGCAAAGTCAAACAAATCATATAAGATAACATTAAAGTACGACGACGCAGCGGAGAGGAGGCTGTCGCACGATCGGGGGTTGCTGAGCATCAACGATATACTTTGCGCCCCGTTCGATTCGAGTGAGTGGATATCTCTCACTCAACGGAGAAAACAAAACGAGTTTGTGAAAAGAGGGGTACGTGGTATGGTTGTAAGGCTGTACGTAGGTAGAGATATTGCTGTGGTGGACGAAGGGAGGACAAAAGAGAGAGAAAGAAGGGGAGAGAGAGAGAGAGAGAAGCGAGCGAAGGGAAAACTGAACACCCTGGGGAGTCGACAGCTCGTTACGCGAGACATGGTGCAACTATCCCGGTTTTCCATCCTCCTTTCCTAGATTTTCTCTCCTTTCCATATCTATCTTCCTTCCTCTTTCTTTCTCCCTCCCCTTACTTTACTCTTACCCACCTCTGTCTTGCCGATATGTTTTTTCTCCCTTTTCGTTTTCTCTATCTTTTCCTCCCTCTTCTTTGCATCTCTTCTTTCTCTCGCGATGCCTCTCGAGCTTACAATGGTTGGAGTAATATCCCTCGCGTATGTATACATACATACATACAATACGTCTGTATGTCTCTTGCGTATATGTATTACTACTCAGTAACAAGTGGGTATTATACCGGGGGTTGGTGAAGCCATTACTGTCCCGAACAGTCGCCTGTTCCGACTAACGGGATGACGCCGCGCCATCGATGGCTAGCACGGTTTATGCGTTGCACTAGTTACCCGTCCCTTATCCTTGGGCTTGCTATAGTTTTCCAGATTGTGGTTACGACGGGTTATCGCGTCGTACTATCACCGAACGTGAACTTTCTCTACTTACTTGAATTATATAATATATATATATATAGTTCAACTCTCACATTTAAACACACTGAGTACACTCATGACACGTTTGCGTTCGTAAGATCAATTAGGCAGATTACGTAGAGAGACAGAGAAAGAGAGAGATTGTACCAAACAGATATATTTTTAAAAGCTATATTTATGTTACCACAAAATTAATCTATTTTGAGATTTTTTCTAACGTTGGATTTTGTGTTATCACCTCATTTTGTTTTACCTCAAAAAGAGTACTTTTAAAATAGATTTAGCAATTAAAATATTAATTCATCTGTATAGTAAATTTTGTTAAATAAAAGTTTTTAACTCCTTTGTATCAAATTTTTAAATGCTAATGAAATATTTTGTTTACTTAACAATAAATATATATGCAACATTTGGGAGAGACAATGTAAAGTAATTTTAATAATATTCTCTCTCAGATATAAGCGATATTTATTTTTGAATGTTAGTTTCTTGCAAAAGAGAGAGAGAAACCGTATCATTATATGTATCCTTGATTAAAAATGGATCTCTAGTTGCCGCGAGCAAGTCTGTGCCTCCCATTTGTTTCCTTGACTACGAAACTTCCAGACAATTATCTGAAGTACGCTTCGCATTTTCCCAAAAAGCGGTAAAATCCTTGTCGGCGTCTTTTTTCGTGCGTTCACCGTAAAGGAGCGCAGCAAAGGAGGACTGAAGCAAAGGAGCGGCGTAAAGAGGGTAGAAAGGGGCAGAGGGGCTCGGTAATGACTGTCGCTACTTTTCCGCCGTGTCGGAAGCGCATTGCGCCATTTCCGTCAGACCGGAAGTGCGGTAACAAAGCGCTTCCGGCATGCGGTCTCAAGGAGGTTGTTACGACGAGCGCGGGAGCACTCGGTGACATTTCAATGAACTTTGCGGCGGGTACCGTTCTCCTAAAGTTCAGCGGGTTTAACGTAGTAACGTGCGTTTCGGGTGTTGACGAACCGGCGGTATTAAGTGTCCTATTGTGTGCCCTCGCGAGTGATATTAACTTGACTTCCAGGCAAGGCGGAATCGCGTCGTGTGTAGTCGAGCAAAATCGCGAACTATTAACCTCATTCTTATAACAAGAAGAGCATTCGTTAGTCGAACGTGCTGCAGTCGAATGCTTATAGAATCGAGCAGACTTCTTTCTAGGCTATATACGCGTTACACTCGATACAACGTATTACAGATCGCAAATTCTCGAGATTCATATTCAGATCTCTACTCAAAGCACGATAAATATGTAATTTATTTCATCGATTTTCTGAAATTACACGTTAGCAAGTAGATATGCGTAGATACGCGACATTAAGTGGCGTATCCACGCACGGACATAAGATAGAGCATCTCTTCTGTACCTATATTATATTTACGATAAGTTGCCGTATATCACGGAATCGCGCCAAACACATGCGAGTGGAAAATAATTTCCTGGCATAGTTTCCGATCTCGAAGCGTGCATTGGCACAACTTATTCAAATCTTTGCAACGCGAAGACGTGAAATAAAAGTGACGCCTGGGGAAAAGCTGGCGTTATTTTATGAAAATTACATCTCTCGTTTCATATCCACCTCCCAAAACGTTGGAGCCGTATATGTTGCACTTGTTACAGATATTACGTGTAACATACAACGCCAGTTGTGTTATTTCGAGCATCATGCATTCTCACATTAGCTTGTACGACCTGCAGAATAAATGTCATATATTACACTATATCCAGAAAGTTTGGAAATTTGAAAATATCAGTTTCAGAAACTTCGATTATGAAGTCATCAATTGGATCAAGTCGCGAGAGTTCGAATTATCCAATCTGTACTAAAATTGTCTTATTATTCATGACCTAGATTTTAAATTCAAGTTTCCTCTATCTTTAATAAATCAAATTTATTACTCTCTAACCTATTTATGAACATAAATGTTTAGTACAATGTTTATTGGGTTATTTTAAACGATACTATATTAAGGATTATTCGGTAGATCTTTAAGTCATAAGGTAAAGAGATATTGAACGATATCGGACTAATTTCATACCACAGTAAAAGAAATAAATTTAGAAAAATAAATTAAAGAACGAAAAATAATCATATATGGCATATACGGAATAAAAAATATATAGGTTACTGTCTCCGATATTAAATCGTCTTGATGCCCTGTCAAGTTATCTCCGCTTTATATTATTTTGTGAGAATATTTTATTTCTCACAGCCAAAGTTCCGAAGTTGGGATTCAAAATTTTGGCACTGAAACATTCTGCGTTTGTGATAGATGAGATTTAGTTGGAACTTCCAAGCAAGGTTGTCATACGCAACGTAAAAGTGACATTTGTCCTGATTTCAAGTCTGCACCAAAACGTTCTATTTCTCACAATTCAAAATCTGTTTTCCTCGATTTCTGGCAAATGTTTCTCAGTCCGAAATTGCCAGACACCTTCTCAGATTGTCGAAACGCGTGATTACCGACGGCATTCGCGAGTCGTAATTTCGACCACACGCGCATCGTAAATTATATCTCTTCGGGTTCTGCTACCCAAATAAAACGCTGAAAGGGTCAGTGAAGAGAGGTTTGAGTGAAGAAGTAAGGTATAGCAAGTGGTGCGCATGCGTTATAAAAATATATAAAATGCAATATATGGTAGACAGCAAAAGTGGCAAAAATAGTAGCAGAAAAGATACAGAGTACGGAGAATAGCAATGGAATGAGAGATGGGGGAGGGAGAAGAAGGAGAGAGAACGTGTCACCGGGAGAAGAGAAAGGGTACAATTAAAATTAGCGCAATTCAGTCACTCGCCGGTAATTCGCATGCCTGGCATTTATATTATTAAGTCGCGCAAATTTCTCTCGTCACTCTACCCTTATCACTTTTGTATGCGTGCACTCATACAACTATTCTGCCCTGCTTGCCCTATCCGCTATTCACGTTTGCCACGTTATGCTTTCCACGCGTTTTCTCGGTGGCGACCGAATGTTGCCATGATTATCGTCGCCGGCAAGGAAGTAATCCCAGGTTTCGAAGCGAATTACGTTTAATTACTCTTATTGCTAGGGTCAGTTGGCTTTATTATTCCCTCTTCAATCACGTCCTCTGAACGCGCCGTCATTTGACTTTTTAAGCTGTCCCTCCCGCCCTACGTTGACCCTGCCGACGCGTTTCCACATCCGTGCTTTTTCTATATGCGTGGCAAAAACATCGCATTCCAAATGAACGTGCGAGCACAGCTACGAGTAATTCTCGTTAACCCGCTATTTCACTCAGCCACGCCGTAGGCCGAAAGGATTGGTATTATATAAACGTCAACGTCAATTTGCTCGCAAATGCATGAACCATTTCAATTCTTTAAGAATACGAATGTTTACCGAAAATGACTCGATGTGAGTCGAAACGTTTGTAAATTTGAATAATATGTATATTTTTAATTTTTAATTATTGTAAATTTTTAGCACAAAAAAATAGTATTTAAAAATAAAAATAAGAAGAAGGAGCATATACCACACGCTGGTTAAAAGTAGCGAAGATTTCGTATATTTAATACTACTAAATTTACATAATTATAATAAACGTTTCGGTCATTAATGTGACCATCTTCAGTATACAAAAATTTATAATTTAATTCACTAATATATTATAAATGAAACTAAGTGCTAGAGCACAACTTTTCGCATGTTTGTCAATTATTCTATACTATAAGATATTAAACAGTTATAATTTGTCAAAATATAAAAGTCAATTCGCAATAAAATGGTGTCAAAATTAAAAAGTGATTCGCATAACGTAACAGTATACAATATAATTTTCTTCATGTCATTACAATTCAGATGATGAGTTTGTTAAAGTATTGGCATCATTGATTTCTCAAATCACAGTTGATGCCAATACTTTAACAAACTCATCATCTGAATTGTAATGACATGAAGAAAATTATATTGTATACTGTTACGTTATGCGAATCACTTTTTAATTTTGACACCATTTTATTGCGAATTGACTTTTATATTTTGACAAATTATAACTGTTTAATATCTTATAGTATAGAATAATTGACAAACATGCGAAAAGTTGTGCTCTAGCACTTAGTTTCATTTATAATATATTAGTGAATTAAATTATAAATTTTTGTATACTGAAGATGGTCACATTAATGACCGAAACGTTTATTATAATTATGTAAATTTAGTAGTATTAAATATACGAAATCTTCGCTACTTTTAACCAGCGTGTGGTATATGCTCCTTCTTCTTATTTTTATTTTTAACTCAACCACTTGATCTTAAAATAGTATTTGTCAAAAACTTAAAGTTTATTATTTTTATATTCCTCTATCTCATAAGGCATAATTAAATTTTTATAATACAATGTACTCTAAAAGTAAAATATAAAAAATAAAAAATTTTTAAGATGTTCTCTCTGATCAGCCTTTTACATATTTTTAAATCCTTTATTTACTTAAGGATTAAATAAGACATAATATATACGGTACATATATGTATGTAGAAAGAGAAATTAAAATTATTGTTATGACGCATAATTTAATAAAATAGTATTAAAAAAGCAAATAAGTTTCCTTACCTTTGGATGTGTTCTCCTAGGAAATGCTACCTTTGGGTCGATCTAAAACAAAAAACCGTTGAAAATTACATAAGCTACTAAAACGTAATTAATACAGAAAAATGTCATGAAGTAACATATATAAAAATTTATACATAGCAACTTGTTTAAGTTTCTCGATGATAAATCTCAAACTGTCTCGAAAGCTCTGAGTTCCGCTGAGGATATAACCACGAAAAGAACATTATGCGCCACATGCGAATTCAAACTCGGAGACAAATCTTGTTCGCCTGCAAGTTTTGTGGGAGGAAGGGTGAGGCAAAGAGAAGAAACAAATATGAAAATACGGCAAACAGAAGAAACAATATGAAAATAGGTATTACACGCAAACGCAGTGGGAAAACGCGCAAAAGAGAAGAAACAAGAATAAGCGAACAAAAGGGGAAGCTCTCGGAGGACTGTTTTCCCAGTTGAAAGCCCCATTACAATTAATTACATAGTAATAAAGAGTAGGTGCTCGAGAACTCTGAACCGACTAACCGAAACCTCGGCTCCTGCCGCCACTGCTGCTACCTTTTTTCACTTCGTGGACGATCCCGAGGGGAATGAACAAACCTACTAAGTTGAACATAAGAGCACCTTACGTTCTGCGCTTTCTAAAAAGGTTGAAATCGTCCTGACCGCTTACGAAACCATAGAATTTCCAGTGCGATGGTCGCATAAATTCTGACGTAGCGAATCGGTCCACTTAGACGCGCGTTTTGTTTCTTCAAGACTGATATTGGCGAGTCTTTAAAACTAATATTTTTCTGATATTTGAAGTGTATAAAATGGATGAGTTTGATAATCGTAAAAATATCATACAAATTTTAATTAAATTTATATTATAGGTATATTATTAATTACATTATATTATTGCGCATCATTGTATGAGACTTGCATTATTTACAAGTATTATGAGATAACAACATCATGAATATTAAGCTCATGGAAATCCGCAAGAGTATTTATTGTTAATACTAGAATCTCTGAAAATACCATCCTGCTACTTAAACGCAGTTTAAGTAGGTTCAGCTGATTCCGCCAGTTGTTCTAATGCTAAATGAAACAACGTTTCTTCTCTCTCTTTCTCTCTCTCTCTCTCTCTCTCTCTCTCTCTCTCTCTCTCTCTCTCTCTCCCTCTCTTCCTCCCTTTTCGCATTCTCATTGCTAAACGTTACTATTTAGTTTGGAATTTCACCATGTTGTCATCGTTTTGCCAACTAGAAAACTATTTCGAGTTATAATGAAAAGGCTCTTTCTAAACGTAAAATACATTTACAGCAAAAAAAATTAATAAATACACTGCAGACATTCAACAAAAATATTAATAAATTAAATATAAAGGATTCTGATTTATCGATGTATTATTAATGCAAATAAGTTTTTATTGTTATATATACAGAGTTTTACGCGTATACAAAACACTCTACTTTAAATCAACAATTCAACAGCAGCGTGGTAATTCCCTAGAAATTCTCAAAATGGCCCCCTACCCCACTACAGTTCGTGGAAACTTACTCATGCGCGCAAACTATAAAATTTTGATTCCTCTCTGTTTTACATCTGACATTTTCAACGATCGCAATGTCGATTAAATATTATTGGATTAGCGTGTGCTTCTGCCCGTGCTTGTAATTAGCTTTAAGAGCGTCATTGACGTGCTATAAAAAGCGAGGTATAGTCTGTGAAACCGAGGAAACGCGAGTTTTTACAATTCTCTAGCGCCAGGCTTCCTCGAAACAGAGAGCGACCGACACCCCGGGCGGTGGAAGCCACAAACGTGATAATGACAAGCAAGAGAACCCGCCGCCGCCATCACCACCACCAGGTACCGTCACCGTCATCATGCACCCCTACATAACACAGCGGTTCTCTCTACCTATCTCTCTTCCCATACTCAGAAACCACTCCCGTTTGCATAATCCCCTACGGCGAAGTTCACACTGGTCGCTCGCACACTCCCGGACAAGAGAGGTGTCTCGACGTCGTCGTTGTCGTTGTCGTCGACGACGACGAGAGACGTGAGACGAGAGAAAGTCTTCCCGTCGTTCTTTCGCTTTAGTAATACCTCTTCTTCTGATCTCGTCTTCCGATATAAAGGAAAAGCAGGCGGGGGGGGGGGGGGGGGGGGGG
>NW_017277082.1:536164-587808 GCF_001594065.2 Cyphomyrmex costatus | reverse complement strand
GGGGGGGGTGAAGGAAGTGCCTCTCAAACTTCACTACTGCACCCGCAGGAGCTATTTGCAACGGATTTCGCTGTACATGTCCTCCGTCGGATACGAAGTTACGATGCGAGCTATGACTATGGTTTGGATACATATTGAGAAATTGGAATAATCGATGATAATACTATTCCATAGACGCAAGATTAAACAAAACGAAAAAGATTTAGTTACTGATCAAAGAGAGTAATGTTTTCGTAACATTATGTCTAAATTATTACAGATTTTATAATTTATTTCTCACGATTTCATTCTTCTGTTAACGTTTAATTAAATTTCTGTGGTCTATTTGATGGTTATTTCGAATCGATTGTGCTTATTGTATTTGATATATTTAAAAAATTCAATATTTTAATTCAAGATTATTTTCCTGTGATATAAATTGCGTTACAAAATAATAAGAAATACCAAAGAGATGTTATCTGCCTTTTTTGTATCCGCTTTTCTCTATCTGATGTAATAGACGTCAACGAGAGACACAATTCGTGGTCGTTCAGTCGATCAACGTGAGATTTTTCGATGTCTCATTCATTCGATTCGTCTCACCGAACGATGGTTTCGCAAGGGCAGAACAGAGTTGGTAACGAGGAGATAGAAAGCGAAACGAAGAGCGAGAAAGACGGAGAAACACGTAGACGCGCGAAGACACAAGTGAGAGAAAGAGAACGTTGCCGGGAATGGAGAGGTAGCATTACCGAGAAAAATCGAGAGGCTCGAAGCCATTTTCGCAAACATAACCCAGTTACCCGATATCTCGCGAAATGATCGGCCGCCAACCGTCGTCGTCGTTGTCGTCGTCATCGTCGTCGTTGTCGAAGACGATAGAAATTCAATCTGGTTGGCACGCCTGGAAATTGGAAGAGCCACCTACCCCTGGATGCTTCTACCCTGAAGCGGCGCGGTAGAAAGGAGAGCCTCGAGTCGGATCGGGAGCATTTGGAAAAGTAATTCACGACGCCATTCTTCGCGACCCCCGTTCACCTCTTTGCCACCATCCCCTCGTCGCGACTATAAGCGCTGGTCTCGCAGCGAAACCTCAATCCCCCGCTTCCCGCCCCATTTCTCCCAGGGCAAACTGCATCCGCGGATAACGCGAACGAGAAATTTCACAGGCGAACTCGCACTAATTCCGTAGGAATTCGAATGCTGGTTAAACTGTTATACGAGGTATGTGGTCGCGCGCGCCCATATCAAAGACAGAAGAGACGCAGAAATAACTGGGGAAGCCATATAATGTTAAAGTTTCAATTATAACGCCTAGAACGAACATGCGCGACTTCCGGTTCGAATTACGAACAACTTCACCGAATTCCAAAGCTGACAGACAACACAAATCATTCGAAAGCAACGAATATCTATTTTCGAAAATTCTGCTAATCTACTGTTACACGCTGTAGTAAAATAACATTTAATCCTAGTCGATATTCGCAGTGGACCTGGACACTTTTTTTAATTGTGTTATAAAAAATTGTCTATAACAAATAATTTTTTTTACAATGACACATAATTTTAAATTATATGATCTTATCTGAGCAATATTTTTCGCAATAAATTGAATTATTTACAGATCTTAAGATGTTTGACATGAAATTATTAATATTGTTCTAAAATGTTTATCAAAAATTACTGTTTAATTTAATATCTGACATTTTATTAATCTATATTTCATAATTGTGTTTGAAGACCCACAAAAGTACTAACCACTTTGACCAAAAATAAGTTTATTTCTCTTAATCAATTTATTCTCAGTCTAACACTGTAATTATTATTCCTGATATTTTAATCTCCAAAATGACAAAGAATCGTCCAATTACGTTAATTTTAAGCAAAGATACATTAATTAAAATGTACTGCGAATACCAATTATAATAATAAAATTTCAGAGCAAATACCGATTAGGGTTAATTACGACAATAATGTCCTTGATGATATCTTCTGAATTTTCAGTGGCTATTGCCTCTATTATTTTGATGAAACGAAAAGCAGAGACTTTCTTCCTTAATATAGATAAATCTCAAGAAAACAAATCCCATTTCTTCTAATTATCCCATCAATTGCCAAACACTCTTTATAGCAACGAAATTCTCTGACTATTTATTCATCGCGTAGTTTCTATTTCTACGGTGCGGCTTTACCGTTGGCTCGTTAGCTATTTAAACAGAGACAGCGCGTTTATAATTTATTTCTACTCCGAATTTCCGTCTCCGTTCGGACAACATCGAACTCGCGCAGAGAGGCGACCAGTCTCGTTGCTGATAGATACAACGCGGAATTCATCGGCGATGTCATATTTGGCGATGTGTGGGCTTTTGGGGGGAGATGAGAATTATTATTAAATTTCGGAGAGACATCGCCGATTCGTTTCCATCTTCAGCATCGATGATAACGGTGCGATATCGTTTGCCCGCCTCAAATACCTGGTTAATTCGCTCGGCAAATTAAAGGCAAATACGCGACCACGATTTTGCAACTGATCATTTCCACCGTGCCGGACTTGCCGCTTTTTCTCGTTTCCTTCCCATTATCTCATCGTCGACGTCATCATTGTGGGAACAGAAACATTATCTAAGTGCATCCATGGGGAAAAGGTAGTTAGTCCTCCTTGAGTTTGTTAACTTTCAGCAATGTTCACTGAAAGATAAATTGTCCTTACAATTCTATCAAGATTCGGATATACTTTGGCGAAAGTAAATTTCAACCTTCTTCTACAAAAGAATCACGCATTATCTGTTGATATCATATTCTTTTGACAAAAACTTTTGACGAAATCTTTTTACTTGTGAGCGCATTGCAATATAACTTTACGTATTATGCGTTTATTTAAAAATTCTCAGTGTGCCTGAGCATTGAAGCATAAATATTACACCTTTTAACTATTATTTTTTTGCAGTTATTATGCAGCTCTTTAAAATTATATGAAAATTTGCGCCACGTCGTATAATCTCACACTAAAAATTGAAAAAACTTGGAGAAAGAGTGAGGGACTATTATTCTTTTCACACGACTGTGCGGATTGCAAAGCGTAGGCAAGTGAGACTGTACGCTATATACTGGCGGTCAGTTATTACGCGCGACTGAGCGATTGCTTTTAATATTCGCGCCAGCTGCGTACCAAGGTACCCTTTGCGACATACTCTCCAAGATGTATAGGCCGATAAAAATGGACTACCGCTTCGATCCAACGCACATTACTTTTCGCGCGCGACAAATGCGTCGTTATCGCGATTGGGGCGAAACGAGGTCCGGAAAATCTTTACGCCAATGGAAATCCGTCTCGCTTGACGACGAAAGAGGTTCGCTTAATGCGATTTCATCGTTCGGTTGCACAATTTGAAATTTTTAATGCAATATGCATACCGTACGCAAAAGAGACGCTGGTATTAATTGGAAAACTAGCGCTCAAATGTATTTTTGTTTATCATCAGAAAAAGAGAATTTACGCTACCAATAATTTTAACAAATTATCGTTAAGCAATATACACTTAAGATATATTGAGCGAAATTTATTTTATATCTTTAAAAAGAAATGATAAAAGTTTTTACTGAGGTAGTCAAGATGCACTTCATCTTTTATAAATAAAATACTGTTTTGCGTTCAAGACATGCTGATTTCTGTTTTAAATATTCTGCAAATATTTTATTTCAAGTTTTCAAACGGTAGACGTTTGTTGCATTTCTATAGTCTCGAGCTCACGATTCTTCGGAGTTTTAATAACAACGCTTGTCAGTAGTCTCTCTCTCTCTTCTCGACAGCGTCACCGACATTCGGTGCCAACCAATATCACGGCACGATGTACCTTTAACGGCTGCCATCTGGATGGCTCTTTACACCGACAGCAATAGAAAGAGATATGAAAGCAAGTAAGTAATGATTAAAAGTTACAGAGAAAGTTATGGCGCATGAAAGACTGAGCAAATATTTAGTTATACTGATTACGTTATATCAAAGTATTGAGTGTATTAGTGATTATTTACTCGAATAATCTAACTATTTTAAAAAAGAAAATTTGGTCGACAAGGAACGTAATGTAATATTTAAGATATTTTAGATGCTTCGGCAATCTATGTGATATTATTATAAAGTAAGATTTTAAGCTAAATATATTACGTTACGGAATTAACTCTTAAATATCTTTTCTTTTAGATATGGCATATATATATGCCCGGCATTTCTTTTTCTAATGCTTGCATATCCAATATATCTTCAATTATTTTAAATTAAAAAATGATTTTCATTATTATACAAAAAAAAGGCTACGTAAGAAATCAAACCACCTATATTCAAAATAGTTTACAAATTGTGTCAGTACTATATCTTTGTTATGTTAATTCTTTTGAACAATGACTGTATTACTTTCTAATATAGTCATCTATCTTATGTAATAAATTAATACAAAAAATGAGTGGATTGTTTAGATTATATGTATAATGTATTAAATTTAACACAAATTTTCCAACTGTGTAATGTAATAACCTCAGAAAGTTTAACGAAAACATCTCGGGGTTTCATCAAGACGTTGGATTACTTTATAAGAGTCATTGCTGGGCAGCTACGATTACCGGGAACTTCGTCTTCGGTGAACAATGCAATCCTTCCCCTGTCGATATTGCGGACATCAGAATCTCGCGAGCCAAGTTATCGAGGAGCCAAGCCGAGTCGGCTATTCCGGAAACGATCTCGAGAAACTCTGCCTCTGGCGTAACAGCAACAACGACAGCAACGACAACGAGGACGTTGCTGTCGCGACGAACAGTGACAAAACAATTAAGCAACTCATAACTGCCTAGCACAGCCGCTCTCCGGACACCGTTCTCTGCTCTCCCAGCTTGCGTCAAAATGTCACGGGCAACGAGGTCTACCAGACCGAACCAAAATTGCAACTCGCAAGGGCGTGTAACGGGCATAATGTCCTTTTGCAAACTCGCGCCGCCGCGCCGCGCCGCGCTGTCGCAGAAGAAGGCACCTCAGGAAACTCAGGAGTTCGCCAAATGACATTGATGCATTGCACACTGAATACTTTCACACAAATATAATGTAGAAGAAAAAGTAGTAATGTAGATCTCACTTAAAATTTCGTTATAATTAACGCCATCTTTTGCAAAAAAAATTTTAAACTTGTTCTTAAATAGGTATAGAAACTATATAACAATGCAGCTATAATCGACGCAACCTGTTTCTTGATAATTGATGGTTTATCTATTACGAGATACGTCAAAGTTTAAGACGATTTCAAGTTTACAAATAACGAATTTAAATTAATTTTTAAAATGCTATTCGTTTTTTTATTTACAAAATAAATATGCTTGAATAAATAAGCTTAAGTAACTATATTTTCGTTGGAACATAATTAAAAATTCTGCCAATGCTTTTATATCGTCAATGTTTTTATATTGCCTCTTAACAATCGGATAATATTATATATATGTGATCCCGAGATTTTTAATAAAAAACATTGCAGAGCGATGTGTTTTTTATTAAAAATTTTTATGGTTGTAAGTCATTTCAAGAAATCTTCAACAATGTTTGCGATGCAGTGAAGAAGTGCTTGTAGTAAACATTCACGAGGACAGGTTCAACATAGGAATATTGCTAGGAGAACGTATTTATAAAAATAAAAGTGAATCTGATATAATATCTCAATATAATTTTTAATAAATTTAAACTATTTGGACTCTATATGTAAGAAATTCTAATAGATTTAAAAATATCAAAGTCTACATGTATAAAAATATATAGGGAAGATTTCACCGTAGCATTCACATTAACGTCTCTTTTCATTTAAACAATCTTTCTTACTTTATTGTAAACTGTCTTTATATATCATTTTAAATATATTTTATATGAAACTTAGATTAATAAATTTTTATTTGCACTATTATTGATTGAAATACAACTACAAAATAAAAAATCGTCCAAAAAATAAAAAGAGGTCCTATATTGTCACCTTTGCTTCTATTATTTGAAGGCTTAAGAACGCAATCTCAAATATGCAATTCGAAGTCACAATATTAAGAATTATAATCATGTCGATCTCATAGTATACTTGTTAAAAGCGGATATCTGGCTATATCGCTTTGCGAATGAAATGGCGCCGACAAATATCGCACAAACGGTAGCAAATGTTAGAAAGAAGAGAGGATACATGGGAGCGAAAGCGCGCTGTTTCCCGTTTCTATCGGGATACCTCGAGAGGGGCTTTTGTGCAGGACTGAGGAATTCGATGGAGCTGAATCGGGATCGTAGTTGGCGGTGAAGAAACGAGAGAGAACGACGAGCGAATCTTGGAAGAATTACCGAAAGCGTTCCATGCTTTCCCCGCCGACTACGTCGCCTGGCCGCCGCGCCGGCACGTCAATGCTCCCGGGCGATAAAGTGCTTTTCTTTACGAAGCCACCATCCGTCGCACAAGCGCGGCCAATCAGGCGACAATGGCTCGTAAATTCGAGCCAATCAGGAGGGAAGCCGAGACGTGACCGCGACCAGGGCGCGATATTGCTTATGAATTATTTAAGCGGCCGGAACAACAACGTTCGCCTGCTTCTAGTTTGATTTCGCGTCAGAATATTTCGCGTAATGATAAGAATCCTGTGTAGTAGGCGCGTGAAGGTTTCTCAAATGATGAGTGATTGTACTACATGTAATTAGCATAATAGCCTTTCGACGATAATTATTCTCACAATCACTCGTATACAATACAAGCATTTCGTACAATTAATCTGCAATCAATTGTATCTTTTCTTTTTACATAAATAATAACGAAGAATTAAACATCCGAAATCAAATAAGTTAATAATTACCAGAGTTTTTATTATGATATCAACTGAAAATTACTCAAAATTAATGGACAATTTTTGAAAAAGATAATTAAAAATTTATTTATGAGAAATTGTATTTATTTCATTGGACTATTTATTTGAAGACTGCAAAAAAATGACTAGCAAATAAGCCATCTATTTTATTCTTTTACAATTAATGTGATATATTTCATAAAAATGAGATACACTTCACAGAAATGTATATTTCGTCATCACAATCAAATTTTTTCATAATTAATAAATGTCGAAGAAACGTCGAAAGTAACTTTTACTTTGAAATATTTCTATACTTTTGTCCCTGTGCATCTTCGGTAAAAACTTTTAACGTTCCTTTATATTTCGAAACATTATATCTTATTGGTATTGAATATCATCACTGTTTGAACTTTAGTTATCGCTCATGTATACAATCGCTGTATCTTATGTTGTTTTACGTAATATATATAATTTCTTGCATATTACATAACAAAACGCATATTTTGGAGGTAAAACGCGAACTAAATGTACATAAAATACTAAAGATTAAGAGAGGAAAGCTCAAGTCCGATCAAGTATTCCTGACAATTTGGATGTTTGCAGGCAAGAAGGCGAACTATGCAATTAGCCGACAAGTTCCAACTTCGATGATGGAGGACACGCTTCCGCGTTTCCAGCACGTTCCCCGATTCCCTACTGCCTAACCGCTTACTTCGTGGGAAAGCCTGCAGCCTCTTCGGCTTTCGAGACCGTGGATTATAGCACATTGTCCGTGAGACACCGCCTGAGAACTCGCCATTGATTTTCTAACGATTACTTAAGACTTTCCCTCACTCTTCGTTCTCTAACTTGTACAATGGATTATAATGTTTCTCTTTGGAACTGTCTCCTCCACCATGTTGTATGTATTTTCTGTGCGCCATTAAGTCCAACATTTGGACCAAAGTCACCGAGCACTATTGTATTAACTCTCAAAAGCGAGAGGGAGAGAGAACTGTACTTCTTCAACAATTAAATTCTGTCGCGTTGCATTTATTCAGAAAATATAACATTGTACGAGAATTGTTAATAATTCTCGACATTTCTTATCTTACAATTTTTCTTTTTCTTATCTTTATCCAATAGAGATTACTTTTTAGAAAGCGTTATTTAAGAATACATTTGTCAATTTTTCTATTTACATTTACACGGCATTTCGTTTACCTTCGGACTTTCAATGAGCTTCAGTCTCGTTACATAAATCAGCGTAGTGAGATATGATAGCGTGAAAATCCCTGGCAAAATCTTCCCTTCGTCCCATGCTGGAACTTTTATTCCACCCTCTCGCAGGGATCTCTTGTCTACGTTGCGAGTCCGTTCTTCCTCAGAGGAAGAGGCGGCCAACCGAGGTGAAAGCAAAACGCGCGATTCAGGAAGCTCTCGCGCGCGTCGCTGATTACATTCGTAATTATTATGACGTGTTAATACGCGCGTAGCAGCCGCACGACGAGCTCAATAGATCCTACCCTGTATCTCATCCTACCTACCTTCCGTGAGTCGAGCTATTATTCCATCTCCCTCCCCTCCCTGCAAAACATTCCCGCTACGCTGACGAGCTTTGTGCTACAAATGCTTCGCACGCGTGGTTTCGCCCTTCCTCACGCCGATCCTCCCTTCGTACTTTCCATTTCGACGTCACGTCCCACCTTAAACGATAACGCTTGCCTCGGAGTATCTCCGTCCGCGCATCCAGCGCCTCGTTAACGTCGTTCTCATCGATCTCAGCTGACCCTGACCTTGTCTCGAACATGCCCGATAGCCGGAAATTGGTCCTTTAAGGAAACAGACATCGCGCCAATAATTTCGATAAGATCGCGTAGCGGAAGTATCGTTACTTCATCAATTCATCCTTATTTATCTCTATTTATTAATTATATTCATAATATTAATAATTAATATTAACGTTAAATGTGCTTTCCGTCATTATTAGAGATTGATCTCTTTACGTATAGACATTTAAAAGAATTCATCTCTTTACGTAGACATTTAAAAATATTCTAATCTCTTGCCACACTAAAAGTTAATTCTTTACTTCTTTTTAATAGTGAAATGTACAATACTCTAATTGGTATGTCTTAAAAACGTCTACTGCTTCTTTTTGATATTACGAGTCAGCTTTCTCGAAATGTCGCACGATTAAGCAGATACTTCTAGTTTCTCTAAAAGCGAGGTACTCACTTCTACGAGGTTTTAAATGATAGCACACGCGAGTCTTTTCCTCTGTCATCTACTTTTTAGAGCAGAGAAAGAATATACGAGGTCCCTGATATTTCGAAAGAAAGAGAAGACCCGAATGCGTGAAAAGCGAACAGATGCAAGGAGAAGAAAGGAGAGGAGAGGAAAGGAGAGGAACATAGTTCTTGTGTGTACCGCATGAGAGTGGAGTTTTACGCGTGTTTAATCTGGAAATGGATCGCCCGAGAATACGCTTCTATGAGGCGAGTTGAAGAGGCTGAGAAGGGAAACAGATAAGGGAAGAAAGAGGGAGAGAGAGAAACGAACAGGTGAAATAGACTGTTTCGTCGTCTCTCTTCTCCCCCTCATCTGTCCTTCTCCTTGTTTTTCCTTCCCTTCGTGCTGTCCCTTTTGCCAAGTCGCGCGACACGAACTGGCCAGCAAACTGCTAGGAAACGCGAGAATAACTTCTTGCGATCGCGGTTCATTACGCAAATTACACATTTGTACAGGACGTTGAAAACAAGATACATACAATTTAACTACATAAGTTGCAATTCTCAAGGAAAAGCGAGACCTTATTAGTTTATGTTTTTGAATTTTTTATATTAAGATCTGCCGTAATCAAGCCTTAAGTTTCAATTAATCTGAAATTTATTCAAAACAACTCACATTGAGAAAAGTATAGTCCTGCCAACAGTTATGCTCGTATGGAACTCTGTTCGTCAAAATCTTATAACTCTCAATATTGTGAGCAATATCCTTACAATTCTCCATCGCGATTTTCCTCAAGGATACAACTTCGAACTTGGAAAATCAGTACAAAATTAACGATACTTTTACGAAAAATAGATATACTTCTCACCCAACTTCCACATATCCTTGTTACGCAACCAATCTCTATAATATATGTTTACCGAGGAAGTCTAATGTAAGATAACAATACGAGGAATATACACTTGGGTGAACATATTGTCAGTAGGTAATACATAATTCAAGATGCGCAGTCAAGAATGTAGTTTCCAAAACGAGCGACGTTTATTCTTCGTAAGACTCACGAACGAAGAGTGCAATTTCGCCAAAAATGAATGATGAACCACGTCATATTTCGGCGTAACGAAACAACTCTTAGTCCTTTTCACGCCTTCCTTGCTTCCTTTTTTAAATCGCTCGTTATCGTGAATGAAAATTCTACGCGCCGTCACCGTCTCAAGTTGCGTTAAGGGATCGTGTCCGGGAAAACGCTTTTAGGGCATCGTCTTCGGCATCAAGAAACATGAAACCGCCTTCGCTTAGGGTTGCGGAGAATGGACCATCACACGCATCTCGCTTTTCTCTCACGCAGCATCCGTCGCCCATTATCTTCGCGAATAGCCTCAAATTCTCTAGCGATCAGTGCCAAAAAACTAGCTCGCTGTTAAAACGATATAACACATTCGTTCCATTTCCCTTTTGAACATTAAGCTAGTAAATTCAAATACATGTGCAATATCAGCACGTGTGTGTGAATTTGTATAGGTGTATGTGTTTTGCTTCTGTCTCTTCAAACATTTGACAATGAATCGTATATTCGCATTGATTTCCATTTGTCACTTAACAAGTCGAAATGACCTATTTCAACAATAGTTTTTCAAAACAAATTACAAATCGTGGACAGCTATTCTAATTTAACAGATAAAAATGTGGTTTCTCTCGAAATAAAGCCATTATGAATTATATATGGATTCTATCGCGTCCGACGTGCTCAACACACTTGTATTCTATACCATGCTAATTATATTTATATTTCACGCACACCAAAACGGAGATATAGCGTACAATGCGTACGCAATATTTTATACCCGCGATACATCGATATGTAATATATAAACGACATGTAAATCTCATCCATAGTTTAAAAGGTTCAAAAGCAAAGAAAACATTAAGTATCACACTTAATGACTTAATGACGTCCATTTTTCGTATTATTATTAATGTAAAATGTCTACACGTTTTTAAAAAAAAATTTGACAGTTATACCATTTCACAAAGTGACAAAAAGTTTTATTTTATCCTGCTCATAGTTTTCTACATATAAAAATTACTAAACCTATAGAAACTAAAAAAACACAGCGGCCTTTTAAAAATAGAGCTTTTAAACTCTTCTTTTAAATTTAAATTTTGTTCATTTTTAACGAAATTATAGCTGATATTAATAATAATATGAAATACTTAATGTTACGCTAATTTCGTGTTTTTGAAATTGTTTGATAATACAAGATAGATATATTTATTTTGAGATTAATAATATTTGACTCAATTATTAAATAATGTTTATAATAATTATTAAATAATTTTTATAATAATTATTAAATAATTATTATATATGTTATAATTAAAATACTAATTCTTATTAAAGAAATATTTATTAAAATCTTTCTTGTAACACTGTTATTAACTTACTATTGGAGAAAAAATTTATTTCAACTTTAATGAAATAAGCACTTAACCCTCGTCTCATCACCTCCCTCAAATTCAAGTTAAAGACATTGATGATCCATCAATCTTCACCAACGAGACAGATAACATCCGTTGAATCTTTAACGTACCCGTAAATGCAATTTTTCTTACCTCATTGACGTCTGTTAACACTGATGCTTGTAAATCATAACAAGCCATTAAAAATTGATAGATTGTCGGTTTCAATGTCATTAACACGAATTTTAGGGTAACTAATTGTAAGACAAGTTGAATAAATAATAATATAACGATTAAATCGTATACCCACAGTTTTCTCGATGAAAAATTAGGAACTGGCGGGAAAATGGTTGTGTATCTATTTAAGCATTAAACTTTTCATCTACCTCTATTTTCATAGAAAATTGACATATTAAATCAAAAGCTTTTTTTGTATACAGGGAACGTAGTGAACGTCCTGTTTGTGTCACATACAAATTTGATAACTAGCTTCTAGTTTAACGCTGCGCTCAATAAACATGACACATACAGCTGTAGTATAAAACGTTTGCTGCTAACGAAAGATATAGTGCACCCCCTTTTTTACATTGGTAATTTCCAAGCTCGTTAAGGCTACGAACGTGTGCGTCATATAAATTTGACAACTTTACATGTGAGCTAAAAATAGACTCGATATAACATGACAATTATGGTAATTATAAAGAATGACGGTTGTATTAAGCATAAATATATTTAAATTTGTTATAAGCGCATCTGTGTATCGTTCCGCGGAATTTTTGTTTTGCTTCTTTCCTTTATATGATGTGGATTCATTCGCATAGTAGTTGTTTCGTTGAACATTGAATTTCCTGTTTCTTTGTGATTTATAACTTTTCCTAACAAGCATCGGGTATGGATTGTTCGACAGACAGCGATAGTTTATTTTGTGACAGGAAAAAGGGATTGGACGGAAAAATTTCTGTTGATGTTATATATGCACCATTAACAAGATAGCGTTTCATCGAAGCCGGAAATAAAAGGGGCGAGGCATTGAAAGCCGTAAGGGTGAGCTCCTCGATTTTATGTTTACGTCGGTGTGAGAAAGGGAAACCATCAAAAATCTCCCTAAGGCTCCTTTAAGGACGTCGAAATTCAAATCATGGCGAACGACCGATCGAATAAAACCTACCGTCATAATGTGCAAACAGAATAGTTAATATGAATAAGATTATTATTATTATTGTTATTATGCTAATTATATCATGTGTGTATGAGCATAATTGTATTTCGTCTGTAATAATATATATTGCAACGTTGGCATATATTTGTTGTAAACGATTAATTCATTAATAACTGAACTATTAACTAATTTATTTAAAATATACATCTGTTCCTGTTGATTACAATTCAGCGGTAAATTCTACAGAAATTTCTGAAAATGGAATATAAATAATCAATATATAACATTTGTTCTTATATTATACAATATAATAAAACTTTTAATAAATTTTCATGAGAAAGTTGCGTATATATGCTTCTTTTGTCGTCATTTGAAAAAATCATTCATAATCGCGTTTGTATGCACTTATAAATTTCGCACAGATAACAAAAGATAAGAATCGTTATAATAAATTAGAAAAGGAGATATCTTTTATTTCTATAGTCTCCTAGCTCTTTTCGTAGATAGCTACATTCACTATCCCGCTCCTTGATTTCTGTCCGTGATATATGGGATTTTTTTTATTTCCCGTTCCTTCCGCAACTGTCTGATGTAGGTGCCCTAGTTTCGACTTATATTCATGCCGGCTGTACTCCGTATATCCGGCGCAAAGGGCGAGTGAGTTAAGCCGTTAGTAACAGATGCCGCAACCCGGCTGTATCGGTTTAATTCGTTGGCGCGATAACCAGAACTTTCCCGGCGACTCGACGGGATGCGTCTTCATAAACCGCGGGCCATAAACTTTCCCGAATTACGATTACAAAGTGACTAATTCCCTTTCCGCTTCCGTGCCTTCTAATTACGTTTGTATTTCCCAAGGAGCCCCAAGTCTTCTCGGGAGACCTGAATCAACAGTCTCGAGCGCGCGAAATCTTAACAACCCACATAATTCTAACATTGCGAACTCTTGCAAGTATAATTCTTTTTTACGCATTTTGATATGAAGGATTAAGGACAGCTAAGATGCTGGTCAGAATTGATAGAAAGAGTTGACTTATATACCTAATAAATAACGTCTGTGAAAATATATTTGAAATAACGGAACTTATATCATGTCTGAGTAACTTCTGCCCTAGAATTCAAAACTCACACGAGATATAAAAAAAAATGAAAGAAAAACGCAAGTGAGAAATTCTTTCGAACCACGCATGTTCAATGACATTGATAGGTTGAGAGAGGAGGGTGATATAGATGAGATATAAGGTATAAGTAATGGAGTAGAGAGGTAGATGGTTTGTATTTCAAATTTAAAAGCATTCGACAATAGACGCTTCTTGTATTGTTGACTTATTTGAGAAAGAGAGAGAGAGAGAGAGAGAGAGCGCGCGAAGAAAGCAAGACAGAAAAAAAGTGAAGAGTCGGTCGAAGAGAACAACTACTGAAAACGAGAAGAAGGATAGCCCGGAGTTTTGTGAGGGACTGCAGACAATTTCCGCAGGGCTTAGTGGCTTTAGGCTCTCCAAATAAATTATTCCGCGGATGAGCGACGCTGCTTATTTTTCAGCATTTTCCGAGTCACCGCTTGAAACGTTATACGCAAGGCGTTTAAAAAGCATCGATCGAAAGAAAAGTAAAAGAACAGAAAAAAGAGAGAGAGAGAATGAGAATGAAAGGGAGGGAAAAAAGAGGGGGATAAAAATAGGAAAATAAATTTTATTATACCTTTAGGCAAAACCCATTTAGACGCGCAATATTGAAGAAATATTGGTCGACATTATAAAATATATGTGAATCGTTTGTTTTGAAAGGCTGTAAAGTTTAGTCTGCATGGCTAAACTTTTATAAAAAAAAAATCGTGCTGATATTATCTGTATTTCGCTCTAATTTATAATAACTTATTTTCAAAACTTACTTATCGAAATAAGTAGATCGTACATATACATATATTTGCAATTCAATAGTGTTTTACATAAAATAAGTTAAAGATAAAGACTGCGAAGCAGGTGGAAAATAGATTGCGAAAGCTTATGTAGGAAAATACCTCATAAATGTGCACTAATGCTTAACATTCAATATTTAATCGTTTCCAATGCATCTTTAAAGCAAGAAGCAAAAAAAGAGATCGATTTTCCTCTTTCATGCTTTAATTTATATCGATATAAAAACTGGTATTACCGTGAGTGATTGCAATGTCGTTACGAAAAATATCGATTCCTAATACTATCTTTATGAAAAAGCTCGTTTAACTACATTACGACGTTGCAATCAAGGTTTGTGAGAATTTCAATTTGCGTAAGTATGGAAAAACTGCATTCATAGAAGTATCGGAAAACCGCGTTTCAGCATTATATCGACTTATCGTTTCGGTTAATTCCCGACGAAACATATATACTTTAATACGCACAATCCCGCAAGGATTTTATTTCTCCGATAACCTCAATAAAAATATTCGATTTTATTTCCTTTTCACTTTATAGTAGATATAATATTTCCTCGAAATTGATAACAAGTCAGCGTATTACAAATCTTTGAAATGTTGCATATTTAACACATGAGAATAAAAGAAACTTGATGCTATGAAACTATGAATTTTAATCGTATTAGAAGAATGTAAAGAAAATGTTAATTAATGTCAGTAAATATAAAAAATATAACGACAAAATGTACATTTATGATGAAATAGAATTTTCAGAATTATTTTTACAATTTTTTAATCTCAAAAATAATTTTTGTTGACGTATATTTTGGCAGAATTTTAATTAGATGCTATTTTACAAATGTTTAAAAATAAAATAAACATATTATTATACAAATAATAAAAATTATTAAATGTCGTAAATAATGAAAATTAAAAAATTGTTAAAAGTAAGTTTATAATTAAAAATTACGTGTTATCAAAGAAACTATAGTCAAGAGAAAGTAAATGTTCTATGTGTTTATAACATTCTTTCTAGTTGTAAAATATAGTGCTTATAAGAGCCAACACAAGACATAAATGTGTGAAATAAAATATATTTATAAAATAAAATAAAAAAACGTATACGTTTTGATTTGTTACGTTGCAATTAGTGAATTGTGTCCTATCTTGTACATAACAGAATAGATTATAACGTTGCCAACGGTTCAGAATAAAGAGCAGTAATGAGATTTGTAACTCTTACCAAAGTCAATGTAGAGACAGAATACACAAATTAGAAACAAAGATAGGTTATAATAATTTTATATTTGAAAATAATCAAAGTAAAGAGATCAGAGAACGATACATAAATGAAAGATAAATACGTAGGTTAAATAAGAGAAATAAGACAAATGAGAAAGTAATATAAAATACAGTAAAGATGAAAATAAAAAATAAAAATAAAATTCTTTCTAGTAATAAAACTATGGTACATTTTGAAAAGGGTTAAAGCCTGTTCTTCTTTAAGAAGAAAGGAAGTCGGAAGATGAGGAAAAGGAGACTCGTCCGCCACGTGCTCTCATACGATACGTTTCTAAAGCGTCGAGACATCTGAAGGAATCCAGGAATGCGGGCCATGCAGAGAGTTCTAAAGAGCTTCCAATTTCGTGTGCATCTACCCTTAGAGGTTCCTTCGCTTTCACGATTTCTTCTTGGACCTCATCACCCGCATCTGTTCTTATCCTTTATATCATATCATGTCAAGTCACCTTTATCACATACAACTATAATACATCACAGAATGTGTTGTGAAGTCGGAAAACAATTAGGATTTATTATATTTTTGATGCGTAAGTTATGATCTTTATAAATATTTATATGAAAGAAATGTTAATATCAACATTAATATTAACATAAAAAAAAAACGTTAATATTAATTAGAAAATTTAAATTTATATCATTTGAAATAAAATCATTTTCTTAAAAAAATTTATATAAAGAATATGCACTTTGACCATCACTAATAAAAGGTAAAAAAAAATACATCACCAAATATCACATCATGAATTGAAAATGCGACATAATTCTTATGATTTTAACTCAATACAAATATAGAAATTATTTTTTTTCCTATAATCTTTACACACTTTTTACCACACAACATATTCTTCTTGCAATTAAAACCGTTTTCTCTCTCTTTTTACAAATAAATTCTTTATCATTTTTAAAAACTTTATTAATTCAAATTCTTTTTAAAATCTTCTCTTTCTTAATTTATATTATAGGTCTTGCAAAAAGTCTTTGCAATTGAAAAAGATTATTTTTTATCATAAAACTGAAAGATTATTTAAACAAGGTTTATTCAAAATGCAATACATTGGAGAATAAAATTATTAGTGTACTCTTTCGAAGCTTAATTCGTTGAAAACGTTTAATATCTTAGTTGTTAGCGGCTTAAAACCGCGTTATTGTAATAATTGCTATCTCTAAGTTCGCATACTAATCTACAATTCTGCAGAGAGTCTGCATGGCTAAACTTTTGTCAAAGAATAGAGAACAGTTTCACCACCTCGCATTACCGAGCACTATCATCATAAACGAAACATGCGCGAATACATCCGATTTGACTACTTCCACTACATCTATTGAAGCCAAACGGGACGTAAACGGGAACGCGCACATTCGACCCACGCATTTTTTAATCAACACCAAGCCCGATTAAACAGAATCTGCTAGCTATTCTGATTGGTCAGCATTGTGCCGTGGTGGGTGCTTACGCGGCACGTTGCGAAAATGATTGTTCATGTCAGATGGAGAGATATCTACTGGCATATCAACCCGCAAAATCGATCTCGCATGAATTAATCCACTCTGATTTTCGATAATGTTATATAACCAGAATGAGCCAAATAAGTCGACTCACATTCATGAAAACTTTGCATCTTGTGTTAAATTATGCATTTTTTTTATTAAAGATACAACTATAAGAGAGATTATGCATTTTGCAACAAATATTTCTACTCTATTCTCTAAAAGTTCACATATGGAAAGTAAAGCAAAAAGAAATTATATAACGACACTTGCTGGTAGAATATCATATATTTCACTCCAACTTTATTTATTTTCGCGTGAGTTAAGAGCTCCTCATTTGTTAGCGCGGGCTCAGATGGAGGCCGCACTAATTAATGCGACGATACTCGTCAGCGAATCAAAGCAACGGGGCTCTTCTGCGCGTTTGCATTCCTTGTACGTTCCTCACCTCTCCCTTTTTCCTGGATGAGAGGAAGAGAGAAAAGTGGAGCGAGAGAGGAACGGGCAGATAGAGTGCTAGAGGATGAGGACATCTCATCCCTTAAGAGGAAGCCTTAATAGGATGCGCCGGCGGTTGCCCTATACGCGCGATATTCTCTTCCCGCTATCGGGAAGGTGTTAGCTTCCGGATCCGTGCATTCGCAATTTGCATTAGCCGGAGCGAATTACGCGAAATTTATGCGAGCCGAGGATACGGCCGGGGTTGCCCTCGCTTAAGCGTATTCGGGGCCACTTAGGCGGCCGCTCCAGCGGTGGAGTCGTTCTACTTATGGCACCGTGGACAGCTAATGTCCGCAACTATTTCTCTCTCGCCGTACAGTTCGCGCTTACCGTCTTACAATATTATTCCACGAGCATTGTGTCTTACCCACTAAGAAAGACAGACAGAGAGAGAGAGAGAGAGAGGGGGTGGAGGGGGGAGGTAAGGGAGGGAAGGAGAATAGCACGTTTGCCAAACGACTATGTCGGCCCACGATTAATCGTTGCATCGTTGACATTGCGTTTCGCTCGATGTCGTTGCACGTGTGTAAGGCGTCCCTTAGGAAAGAGAAAGAAACGATAGAGAAAATATCATTCTCCTCAATAAATTGGAATAAAATGTTTTACAAGTAAGAATTCAATCAGTGACGCACAACTACCTGACATTAGAAAAATTTTGCCGTTTCATGATTATCGCTTTTCTGTGTGAGGCACGTACAACTTGAAATAAAATTGAAGCGAATCATGATTTTCTATCATGGTTTTTGCTTACGTTCTTCAGTCACCAATAAATTTAATTTTCCTATTAAAAGCAATAAATTATATAATTATATATTTTCGAATATATATGGTAATATCATAACTTTTGATACCGATAAATATAAAAGTGTACATATTTTATATGCTATTGATATACATATTGATACAAATAAACTTAGAAATATCAGAATGTAAATAGAGAGAAACGAAAGAATTATTATTTTTTCAATTAATCCAAAACGGGTTTTATTGTAACAAATTTCAATTTTAAATCTGGTAACGACATAAATTGAAATTAACAAGTTATGATAGACGTACATTCAAAACATTTATTTCAAGAAATAAGTAAAATAATTTATCTATGCACTTTTTCCGGAGCATTCATCAAAAACGGCACGTTAATAATTGAACAAACTATTTAATACAATTGCGACATGTAGATGACGAATGATATGCTTGCATTGTAGCGAATGGGACGAAATAACGTTTGACGTTAAATTAATGAAGTTTCAAATGCGAATAATATTTTGCTCCCGAAATTGATAATACAGATGCATCTCGAATCGGGATATACCTATGGATTGTAGCTACCAATCGGTTTGATCAATCGACTCGCGGCATGCTCTTTCAATTATCTCGGGACGGCAACTCCGATCGGACGTGAAAATTAATTGCTCGCGTGACGCATATTTGATCACGGCAATTTGTATCTTTTTTATAGCTGCCTTCTTCCATGGAGCATCTCTTCCGTGATAATGTTTACAAGCATCGAGTAACCCGATAGAAATTATTCTTCTAGTCAAGGCTAGTTGCAAAACGCTAGTAAACAAAGATACATTCGTACGATCGAATCATTTTACAAATTAACAAAATTATTAAATCATATCTACTGAGGGAAATTAATTGTTAGAAAATTTCGCACATAAAATTGTGAACTCGCGTTCGATCGTAGCACATAGTTAAAGAGTTAGAAAGGATAGAAACTTCAACTAAGGATCTGATTGTGCACTGTTAGAATTAATCTAGTAGAATGTGATGATTACTCACTTTCTTGCCGTCCAGTTCGTGATTGCCCTGCGCCAGCACTTTGTCTACGCTTGCAGGGTCTGCGAATGTGATGAATCCAAAGCCCCTGCAAACAAACGAAAGGAGGATGTTTAATATGAATGTATGCTTGTCGCTCGGGACATTAATTAAGCAAGCATTTGCTGATAGTAATAGTATTTCCATCGTGAACGCGTACAAAGATAGCGATTGTAGTACAGCGTCACACGTTGCAAGATACATATCTCAATGTAGCGCATATATCAAAATGTACGATCATAAAAAAGCCGGTTTGTAACTACAATATACTTTCGTATTAATTCATTCTCGTAAATCGCGAGATACGATAATATTAATTCTCTGAATGAGGTAATTTCCTTTCATTTTATTTTCACGATTAAAAGTAGTCATTAGAGAGTAATTGATTACTACCGCTTTTCTATTTTACGCATTTTAAAAATTATGCCAAAGAATCACTTCAAACAATTTCGAAATATTTATGTCGGTTTTATTGATCTCTCTAAACCTGAATCGATGAATAATCACTGATTATTATTAGTATGCTACTGGCAATCAATTTTAAAATGAAATTCAACTAACAACTCAATCCCTTAACCGTGGAAACGTGAAATCCCTAACCTAGCTAATCTTAATTGCTTTATATCCCTATTTAGTGTATTGGACCTGAGAGCAAATATCGATATTTTAATTACCTATATAATGCTTCCTTTTTTTAAAATTAAATTTCACTGATTACGCAATGGCATATCGCTAATTCAGATTTAGATTACAAACATATCCATTACAGTATTAAATTAAGCTAAGATTAACGATGGATTAATTCCTTGTGTCGTCTATAACAACAATTAATCAATATATTATGTTCCAGTTTTAGAATATATGCTAGTTACAGAAATAACAGTAAATTAATATTGGAAATATCGTCGTGCTATATGTGACATAATTATCGTAGATTAAAATTCATTAAATGACATACACATATAAATATATATATATATATATATATATATATATATACACACACATATATAATTATATGTGTATATCATTTAATATACTTGATAATAATGTTTCCTAAGTAATAAAATGGTATTAAACAATTTCATTCAAGATAATGTATCTTTGACTGAAATTTAATTTATTATTTACTAATTGTACTCGTAAGTGCATACACACACATTTGGTGTGGACGTTGTTTACTCTCAAACTATCCACAAAAATGGATTAATTTACATTTTGATACACATGGAAGTTAAAAATAACGAAATGTAATTTTTAACTCAAAGAATTAGGTACCATTGCTCCTTTATTGTCTAACAGTGTGTGGTTGCTAATTTATCAGAAACTATGCAAATTCGTAGAAGCTGTCGCGCCAGTAACATTAAAATCTAAAGGATTAAAGCGAAACGAATATCGAACCTGGCACGGTCCGTTGTGTCATAAATATCACACCGGACATCGTGTACACACGGATATATTAAAAGACAGTTCGATGCCGTGAGCTAAGGGGGTGGATACCGTCGGCCGATCCACGAACAAGGGATGAGCGATACGAGGGAATGCAACGCGCTGAGAGCCGGACGCAAAACGGTTTGCATTTTTCATGCCGGGGCCGCCTCGGCAGTTATTGAAAATATTTACATGTTATTTATGGGGCACACATGCTTCAAGAACCAAACGCGCCACCGAGCTACCCCCGTCAATCCTCCCCGCGTGTTTCTCTTCTCGTCCACCTTTCGCACGCAAACCCCTTCTTTTCCGCTTCTATTCCTTCGACTGCCTCCCTTTTCTGTTTCGCCGTTCCCTGCGGAACATCGTATTCCGTCGCTGTTCCCTCCCTCAACTCCTTCATCCGCTCCCGAGGAGCAACCGCCCCCGGCCCTGCCGGCAACGTCTCGAGAATTCTACAAAACGTTTCACGCCTCTCTTACTGCTTCCGCTTCCTTCCCACCGACGAAACAACGAATACTCGTATGGATTGAATTTTTGATGGAACCGACCCCTCCGGGCCCTCGACAACCCACCCTCTTCAACCGTTCCGCTTTCCATCGCCGCTTTCTTTCGTCCGCGATGTACGGTGATTCCCGTGCGTCGAATGTGCGAGTTACAGGGAAGTATCGCGACAACTTCCTCCTATATCGATTTCTTTGAGCACACGATATCGTCTCGAACGAAGTCAACGACAAGAAGGGTGCGTAGTACCTAAGAAAAGTAAAGAGAACGGCAACACGTACACTTGCGTACGCGAAATCGGAAGGTAGTCGATTGTTATTCCGCATCGGTGACATTCGAAAAGGGCGCAATACAATGCCTCGTGTTTCCACATGGCGTTGGAAAAAAAGCTAGTTTCACTCCCTCGTTCATTTTATAACAGAGAATTGCACCAGCGGCCACAGTTATTGCAATATCGCTGTATCAATACACACGACACGTATACACGAATATACGAGATTGTTTTTCCTGCAAAAGTTTTGCCATTTGCTGTATTCTTCCGTAATTTTTTTAATTCTTAATATTAATTTGCATAAATTTACAAATATTGTTTAATGGAACAAAATATGCATATTAGGATCATTATATATCAAGATATTCCAGAAGTTTTTTTTATCCATTGATAAAAAAATCTGGACCAATTAAAAATCGATTTTTTTTTGGCTATAATATTGAGAGTGTTTGCAAGTTTTCCATATTTTCAATATTAAAATTATTAAATATCTTTTATACACTGCTACAATTGGATAAAAAATAAATGGAGAGCACAATATATAATATAATACACGTTCCAACTCATGGCGTCTACGATGCCATCCAGCATTAGCGAGCTCGCGATTTGCTCATGTGGCTACGACAACTATACACGCCGAATTTTGGGAGGTTTTTCACAGTACGCACGGCCGAAGCGACAATCGCGGCAAACGAACGGCCGCTGAATCGGCAGTCGTCCAATCAGCATTAAAACGCCAAACAACACGAGCGAGAACACCACAGGCAGTTCGCATTTGCATACAACGAAACGAGAGTTCGTCCGGACGCGTTCTCTCTCTCTCTTGCGCGCTCTCTCTCTCTCTCTCTCTCTCTCTCTCTCTCTCTCTCTCTCTCTCTCTTCCTCTCTTTGTCCCTCTCGCATTCTCTTTTATGACAACGCATTTATGACGATATGCGCGCAATGTACCGAAATCATGAACAACAGCCTCGGAAAGCCACGCGAATAATTCATTCTTTTTCACCGAGCATCACCGGAATTTCATTAGAATTTATAGATTCACCAATGATCATTGGAAAATTATAAATTGAATCATTAATTAGATCAATCATGTACAGTAATAATAGAGAAGGCAGAGAGGCTGGTTGGTATAAGAAGCAAGTTAGTATTGTATTCCGCGTTTATGTATTTATCGCAGAAGAAATAATGGAAAGTTATCGGAAAATATCTTTTTTATAGTATTTAGATAGCTTTTTTCTCTAAATTTTAATTAAATCAAATAAATGTTGCAATAAAAAAAAAAAGAAAAATCTAATTCTAGACGAGACAAGTAAATTTTCAAGCGTTTCAAAATTTTGTATTTATTAATGTTTCTTGAGAAAGTAAATCTAAGTTGACGTAATATTACATATTAGGTAATTTAGGAAAATAGAAAAAAGTTTCTGTTATCACGCAATATGTTATTGAGTATTTTTTTATAATAAAATAATACAAATCAAACATATGTAAAGATGGAGTACGTTGACTCATGTTTATTTTATTATAAGAAATGTGTGAACATTCAGTTACAATTTAACAAAACGCTTTGTATTTAATATTTCTATTGAAGCAAGCTACAAAATAGTTTACATTTATATTTTTGTAACAACATTTTGCTCAATAATTACAAAATATATTTTTAACAAATATACTATACGATCTCTTCAGAGTACACATCTGCGATCTGCTTCTTTAATTTCTTTTATGTTTAATTTTGTGTGAAAGAAATATTCACAAAAAATATTTCTTGCGTTTATTCATTCATCTTCAAATACGTTTTATCATTAAACAAAGCAAAATTGTAATTCTTTTTTCTGACAAAAGATTAAAATCGTCGCACATTTTCCTGTGAAAATTTTACGGAATGTAATATCGTAAACACTGTTGAACACCGTTGGACTTAATTAAAAAAAAAAAAATTAAACACATAGATTGCTTAGTAACGCTATTGCAATCTTCATTCCGCATTCCTGACTAAACTTGGTTCCAGACTCGCGGAGATTCAATCTTAATTTAAGGTAATTATTCACAATGAAGGATGAAAAAAACCGTATCTCGGCGAGTTACCAATCTTATGACGGTATATCAGAGGAGTCGAGGGCCACTCGAGAGTCATCCCCGGGATAAAGGATGGATCTATCGCGGACGCAATGCGCCATCGCGCCACTCGTCACCCCCGGCCATTGTACGTGAATAATCTATAAAAGGCTGAGTAGAAGGATGGCGGCTGACGTGTCCCTTGTCTACTTGAGCACGGTTTCCACGATCCTCTACTTTTCATCCTGCTTCTCGTCCTCTTACCCCGACCTCTGCCGCTCGACCACGGTCGCTTGCCTCTCACTCTACCTCTGCCGACTTAACCGTCCCCCGACCGGTCTCATCGCCCTTTTCGCATGCTTCCCCGTCCCAGCTACGGAAGGGTGTCACACCGGGCTGATGCGGTGCATTTGTTTGTCACGGTCTCTCTTATCCTTACTCCCTCGCGCCGGAGGCTCGAAGATTCCCGGGTATAGCGAGGATATTCTAGACGCGTGCGACAAGAAGAAATCCCAGCCGAAATCAGTTCAGGATAACGTTCAGTGCGTGAAGCACCCTCCTCAGAAGAATTTGATAAGATGAAACTCTAATGAAAAATCGCAAAGATATTCAACCGGCAAATATTCATCGATTATTGAAAGTTTTGATGGGAATTGCTCAGTTAAAGTAAAGGAACAAGTGTAAAATAAATTTTAAAAAGGAGAGGTGCCTGTTTATGTTAGCAATGCTTATTTTCAGCATCAAAACAGGTTATATGACCAAAATTAACAGCAGACAATGAAAATGCACGAAAAAGTGTATGCAGCATCTAATCTTGAACTAAACGATTGATGCTGAAAGTTGGATTGAGATCACGTGATCACATTTACACTGACATTGAAATTACAGTTCGAGTTTTATTTTCAAATGGAACATTATATGCGTACCTATTTAATAAAATAAATAATCGAAGCGTGAAAAATAATCTGTTAATTTAAACAAATCTTGATAGTTCTAAAAATTTTCTATATTATATACACAAGTAAGAAATTTGTATATAATTAATAATAATTTCAAATATTCTTGTTAACCATTGAATTTAATATAAAGTTCAAAATTAAAATTCACAGTAACTTTTAAAAGAAAATGTAGCATTTTATTTACTATGATATCTTCTGCAATAAAATATACGCGCTTAATAAAGAAATATTTATAACTCAGATTAATTATCTGCGAAAAATAACAGTTTTGCATAAAATGAAAAAAATGTTATATTATTAAACTTTATCTGTCACTGTAATTAAATTGCTACAATCTGAATGGCTGAAAGATAATATTGTTAATGATAATAATACCAACACACCCTGTATGCCATTATGGTAATAGAATCGAAAACGTTTTACCGGTTATATCACAGCTAAAGTCACGAGACACGAGAAAGGAGAATAATAAAATGGAAAATAAATCAGCTCAACGCAACTCGCGCATACCTTACCCTCGTATCGCGTCGAAAGGCTACGCTCCTAGCTGGAGAATTTACCGCGACGCAGGATAAGGCTGTAAGGCCGGGGAAGAGGAGACGCCGTGCCGGTGTATTAGGTGTATTTATGTAGGCGGTCTCATTGCGCGCGAACTTACTGTAAGTACCGGCAGTTACTTAGCCCGACAGTTTCTGCTATTGCAGCCGACTGCGATATACCCTGGCCCGGGGGTCGGGTCGTAGCTTCGTAGCTGAAACCAGTTACGAACCTAGTTCGGTGAACGCACACTCCTCGCATTCCGCCAACCATCGTTCCAACGCTATAGTCCGGAGTCTAGAAAACGACTCTCCTTTTCTCTGCCCGTTAACCCTTTCCTTCCTGCTCGCACTACGTTCCCTATCCCGTCTCGCCCCGGAAGTTTCATCCACCATGTGCTCGCTGCTTTGTCGTACCGACAATATAGTAACTGCTCTTTAACTAACCGCCTTAATCCGCTTTCCTCCTGCCGAGATGAAGACAATCAGCTCCAACGTCGAGGTGAGAAACACGCGAAACTCGCCGCGAGCTCGCTGATCTTCCGACTCGTGTCGCTTATATTTCCCTACCATATCTCCCTTTTCGCATTTACCTGAAGCGTTTACTGTACCGCTGAACAATCCCCTTTTGTCTTGGTTTGTATACATAAACTCGTATTGTACAGAAATTGAAGAGGACGGAAAGAGATTTTCGTTTCATATTTTATATATTTTAAATGTTGAATAAAAATGGCTAATGACTACTCTTTGCATGTCTTTTTATATTTAACCATTTATATCTATAAAAATTACATTGCAATATAAATAGAGAGAGAGAGAGAGAGAGAGAGAGAGAGAAAGAGGGGGAGAAAATCGTAATTAATTAAATCAAAGAATGAAAAATTTATTATATGTCCAATTGTGATTTAATATATTCATTCCAGTAATATAAATACACATGATATGTATTAATTTATTTCATCAATAAAAGAAAATGATAAACTTAATTAAATAACATTATACGATATGTTCCAAGATGCGAAACCGTATTTTTACACCCGTAATGTTCCCCTTCAATTCCCCAGCAGGACAATAGCTTCTCATTTTGCGCCCATAAAACTGCTCTCACAGGACTTCCGCCGCGACGTGGATTGAAATGTTTCCACGAGATTAACTTAACCGCATAATAATTCTGGATACAAGCTGTGCGGCTGCATTAAAAGCGTCGCCAGTCACACAGTCACCGCCATTACGACGGTATATCGAATCGAATTACGACCAACTAGTGCAAGAACGCGTCAAGTCGAACGACTTTTATACAGGATTTGTTTCTTTTTCTCTTCTTATGTAATCTTCTTCCTCTATACCTATCTTCTCCTTCTGTTTCTCCCTTTTTCCACTTCTTCACTTCTCTCTATCCACGCCGCCTTAATGACCGGCTGAATATTTATAAAGCTCTGACATCGTCTAGGTGGCCGGTAGCAAGGCCGTGAAAGCCACCGCGTCCCATGGAGTCTCATTGTAATTGCCCTGTTCTTCTTGACTTTTCCTTGAAACGGGATCCCGTTGAATTGCATTATGCAAATCGCAATCTCCCTAAGTCAGCTCGCCCGGCCGCCGCAGGCTGCGACCAGGCGAGACGTTTAAGGCGAACGGGAAAAACGCGAGGAAAAATCTGCTCAATAGCCTCCTCTCGTGCTGTGGTCGACGCGATAACGATATCCGCAATTGTAGTCGCTCGCTAATGATAAGGTGACAGCATTTGTACGCGCGACAATACGAAATTGTATTATATTAAAAAATAAGTCTACGAGGTTTCATTTTGTGAAAATCCATTAGAAATCTCTTCCCTTTATAATTATACCTGTGGAGAGAAAATTGACTAGATAAATCATTTTTTTAAACATCTTACGAATAATTGTAAAAAAATCCTCTTTTCAACAATATTCACGATAAATCATCTTTTCTAAACTAACCTTTTCTTTTTGCAATAATGATAAAAATAATGTTACAGTTTCAACAAATTTGTCTTATGACTAATTTCAATAATTAGTTTATTTGTATAATATGTAGGTATATAGTCGCAATAATAATTATTTTAAATAATTAAACATGTATCATATTATAAAATGTTACTTTCATATTTACAATTATTTTCGTAATTTATATTTTTCATAACCATAACTATATTACTTAAAAAATATTTATGTTATTTCCAAAGCTAGTGTACAATTCCTTAAACATAAAAAGGTTAAGGTCACGTAGTGGGTAAGAAAGAAGAATAGTAAAACTTCGTAACATTCTTGCCAAATGTCAGGCGAACACAATTTTATAATTTCATTGAGTTTTTAATTCCTGACAACTTTTTCTTTCCACGGCGGCGCCAACGAGAAACGCGAGGTACGGGAAAAGATATGAATATTCATCGGGCATTTAGGCCACGACGTAACTCAATTAGTGACGGAATTATTGTCCTCCGCTCGATGGAAGAACGAGAACATGCTAGAACAAGGAGAAACCTAGTCAGTTCTGTGTGATTTGTCTCTGAACTTCTTGGGTCACGTTCGAGCATGATTTTAATCCTTTTGGAAGTAAAAATTAAATTTCTGCATTTTATTTAAGAAAGATGACTCATTCAAATGATATAAGCTTAAAAAAAACAGTTGCTTGAACTGTAAATTCTATAATATAAACATAAAAAATTTTAAACAAATTTTTTCTAATTAATTCAGATTTTTGCACACATATCGTAATGAAACATATTTTTTCTCAAATATTTTATAATATTTTATTGTAAGAAATCAATACTAATAACTAATTATCTTACAAGTAAAAATAAATAACATAGTCTCGTATCATCCCTATCACTTTTTTTCAATTACCTATATATATATTATTTTGTCATCATTCAACTTAAATAATTTCGAATATTTAATTGTGTTATCCTTAGGAAGTTATTATAAAAAGGCTAAATTTTCTCTCTCTCCCATCTTAATTTTTAAAGAAAATCTGAACAATATAGAAATAAATACATAAAAGAATTACATTTTCCTAATTTTTATTCAAGTTTGTACGATGAAGCGAATATCTATTATTGGCATTCCATATAATTAAACATTACATGAAAAATGCTTAATCTCAATCGATGCAGCATTTCTGCTTCGATATAATTAATTCGTCCACAAGATTGATGTTAAAACACTTTTGGCTATAACTATTTTTAGCGAAGAAATGCTTGATATGGCCTTTCGCGCTCGCCTCCCGATGGATAATTTATGTTGAGGCATCATAGTAGCTCGTCGTGAAGCTGGAAAATTAATTTCATTCGCGGATTGTCACGCACACACCGCAGTCCAGTCCATCCCTTTCAAGTCTTGTCCATCCTAGCACACCGGAATTCGTTAATATTCATGACCGTGGGGAATAACGCTTATCTCACAGCGCTGAAATAACTCGATAGGGCGCACTGATCCTGACTTGGCATTTTCTAGCATCGCTTTTTCGGCTCTTCCTCTCATAAAAGCCTTTAACTTTAGTTTGCTCTCTATTAATATGAATTGCCGACTATCATAATAATTTGCATCAGATGATGGGATGAGCAATAACAATGGCGTTATATTTTAAATTTGCAATTTTATATTATTTATTAGGAATTTTAGTTTTATAATACTTTAACTATATTTACGATCTGATGTTCTGCATTTTACATACACATATACTTAGCTTTTTTAATGCAAAATCTTTCTTCTGCTCGTAATTATTTTGCTATATAATTAAAATTATAATTACTTATCATAAACGCGATATATTGTAACAGTTATATAAGTATTAATAATTATGTTATATCTCTCTCTCTCTCTCTCTCTCAATTTCTAATATTCCGATAATAATTCTATATTTTATATTATTTACATGCTAAAATGCTTAATAAATCAACCAAAGAAATATTATTAAATTTCTTTTTGAGTAGTAGGTTTATTTTCATTGTCCGTGCTATCATATCTAGCGATTAAAAATTGAATATAAAGCGGTACAAAGAATAAAAACATTATATCAAAAAATGACTCACTTAATTAGCAAAGATAACAAAAATTCATTACATTCAGCGATGGTGCGTAGAACAGTATACAATCTATCTTATGGAAGCGCGCGTTTGAAAATATTAACTCGCCAGTCCAGTGAAAAGTTATTTACGAATTAAACGATTTGCGCGTGCTAACCGAACACCGGATATACCAAGACTGAGGAAGAAGCATAGAGAAAAAAAGCACTACCTTGGCCACCTGTTGATACCGTCCTAAATATTCGTCACGCGTCTTGCTAACTGATTATTACAAATATTTAATTACAACGTGTCAAAAAATTCTAAACAACTAAAATGATCTCTTAAAAGGTTTCACCGATCTTGAACTAAACCATCGCAAAACTTGGAATACAGATTTCGGGGGAAAGGAAAATGCTATTTTAACAGAGTTTATTCATATTTTATGAATTTCAATTTTAATTTTTAGTTCTTTGCTTCTATCTCTGCATGAAATTATAATTTCTTTAGCAAATTTTAAACATAATAATAATTAATAATTGAATTGTTAATGGGATACGTAAAAAAAAAAAGAATTTTGAAGTTATTTTTGTGAATGCATTTTTTTACATTATTAGGTAAAAATGATCAATGTGAACTCATTATATGTAAATATATATTAATCAATTGCGGATTTTTAAATATTTTACAACATTTTAAATATGCTTATGATAAATGACTAATAAATAATTATATACGATTAATTCTGGTAATATAATATTTATTTAACGAATAACATGTATTGGTTAATAATATAAATCTGCGATTGCTTCACCGCAGCTAAAAATTTGTTTGTCGAGTTTAAATTAATTTTGCGTATGCACATGCATATGCATCCGGAAATTAATATCGAATGTCGTTTGAATCTATGCACTATCATGCAGACCATTCACAAAGTTTTTCTGTTTAAAGATGAATATTTTATACGTAGAAAATAAAAGTGCAAAAATGCAGGTACTTCCATTCATATCAAATTTTATACTTTCATATTTGTAATTATGTGTATTCCCTGAGACATATTAGCTAAAGCCGATGATGGTAAATGACGACTGATCGCATATAAGAGTATTCGACTGTTCTTTTGTTCATCGAAAATTCTGTCGCCAACGGAGAAAATCGCGATAGACGGGATCACCGAGCGTAGCAGCTCGCGACGATGTTTGAAACTCTGAAGAGCGATTGAAGAGACGACGACGCACAACGACCGCGAAGAAATACAGAGGGGAAGGAATACGTGGAGAGAAAAAAAGAGGACGAGCGTCGGTAGTAGAAGCCGAGGTGGAAGCTGCAGGACGGCGCAACAGAATCACTTGACGCAAGGAGAGCGAGAGACGGCGAAGCCAACGGCTCGCATCCGGGGAAATAGAAGGGTAGGTGCTGGCTTCCGTCTGTCTGTTGCCATAGCGACCTCGGCCGCCCTTTGGCTTGGCGAAAGGGCCGCAGACGGTAAATCTCTTGTACGTACAATAATCCCGCGGGTTGCCATTTTGCAATCCAGCTCGTCGAGAAGCGTCGTCTTGCACCCTCGTGCCGGTTGCACACGTCGCGATGTTTTCATTTGTCTTTGCATCACGTCGCCGTCCGAGTCGCCGTCGCGTCGCGTATTGAAGAATCTCTTGTTGCCATGCCGATTTTCGCATTATATGATGTAACAATCCTGTAGGAGAGTGCTTACTAACGTTACATTCTAAAAGCGTTTTTCTGATCTCGTATTCTGTAAGTCATTATGACAGTAAAGCCCTAATAATATGAGATAACAGTGATAAGAACAGCGATAGGAATATATACATAGATCCAATTTGTCGGAAATTTTATCGTTATTGCCTATTCCTTTCGATCTACATTGACATATATGCACATTTTCGTATATTGGATTCATCTGTTTCTATCGTTATGCCTGTATTATTTCTGTCGCTATCACTTTATAGAGGGACTAGTGGAAGGTTAGGGATTCTCTCTAAAATTTTGTCGATAATTTTTACCATTGTTAACTAGCGACAGTTAATGAGGACAGTGCTTTTTTTTAGAATTGTTGTTGCTATTGGCTGTCGTTAATTAATGATAGCAACGATTGCCGATAAGAAAGACATTAAAGAATCTCACTACGAATTACGTTAGAATTCTTCAAAAACTCCATTTGTTCAACTACAATAATTAAATACTTTCGAGAATAATCCAGAAGCACTTTCCAAAATAATCAAAGATAAAAATGGTTTATCTTTTTCTATTTGTTTTATTCTTTTACTACATTTACTACATTTAATTGCTTTTAGTTAAATTATAATGAAATTCTCGATTCCACTAGAAAAAGTTTTGCAGAATTCTTTTAATTGATTTTTTGCTTCACATTTAACGGTAAATGTTTTTTCACATGATTTTATTTTCCTTATTTGACTTTTAAAACTAAATGCATATGTAAAAAAAATTATCTGCGGCCTCCCCTGCGTTCGCGCGAGCGCGCGTATAAAATCTTATTTACGTATTTTCTTGCGCTCTCAATCGTGCGATACGAGAAATCGGGATTTTCGCAAGCGACGACTTGCCGTTCGTCTTTGTAATCCGCTTTCCGGCAATCGCGACATTTCCGACGGGAAATTTTCATTCGTTCGTTTTTCACTACTCCCTTCGCATTATTATCCATTCGTTCATGTTCCACTTGCGCTTCGGCATCGACGTGGTCCAACTTTTCTTCAACTTTCAAAACACACATTTCTTCAATAAAATTGGCAATAACTTGTCCAGTTCTTTCATAAATGTAACATGTCATATACTAAGAGGGATTTTGTGAAATATTTGCGTTACGTAAAAAAACATTGAAATTTTTATGTATAATGGTTTGGATTAGTCAAACTTTTCGTATAATAAATAATATATTTTATAGTTGATATAATACTTATTTATCAATACCGTCCCTCTTTTTTTATATATTTTAGTAGATTAGTAACTTTATCTATTTAAATGAACAAAAGTATTTTTTAAAAAATTAATTGGAAAGAAAGTTAATTTATTAAACTTTTTATTCGTCCAAGTTAGTCTGTTAATTGCTTTTAATTTTCTCGGTTTATCTTCATTTTCTGTGATCTTTACTTCTAAATTATACTTTGTAGTGCCGTCTGTCAAGTCGTAAAGATTGCATTTATACATCTGACATGTTGAACCTCTGCAATAATCTCGCGGTTCTCATCAGGTCTTCTCATATAGCTGCATGTAGGCATATATACATGCAGAGACGACATGCCGCAGCAGTCAGTAGATAGAAGAGAGAGATATAGATAGATAGATAGATAGATAGAGGGGAAGCACTCGCTTGTGGAGCTTCGCTTCATTCCGCAGCCTAAATTCGTTTCACGGATGGGCTGAATTTCTAAGCCGCAGCAGGGATTCGAAAACGAAGCGCCGCCCCGGTACGGCCCGCGCTTCGATGACGCAACCTAATTCCGAAAGTTGGTCTCACCACATATCCCTCGTTACGTCACTCATGGGCGCATTTTAGATTTCCACCCGAGAGTACCACCTAAGTATTATTTCATCCTTGTTTAATATTTACTTTAGTACAACAAGGATAAAATGATATATGAGTATACATATACAGCACTTATTAGATGAGAATCTGAACATATCGCACGCGTGTATGTATGTATGTATGGAGAACGGAGAGTGGGGAAAAAAGTGTGTTTATGTAAAAAATGTTTTTATTTTATTTATACTTTAAACCCTTATCAGAATATACGAGTTGACGATTACGATACGATTGATAGTTGCCCGGTTTTAAGTCAGCCCGATGGACTAAATTGAAACAATAGACACAGGGCGTATAAGAGAATAAACGCTTCTTATTTCTCCGGCTGAAAAGTCTCGTCACAAAGAAAGAATATAGTAAAAAATTAAATTAAATTAAATTTCAAAAATTGAATAGATTTGATAAAATATTATTATTTCGATATTGATGCAATCGACAGTTTGTCCTCTATGTACCGAGAAAAGTAATGACGTGAGCACGCCGAAATATATTATGTGTTAACAATATGTCGGTCGTGACGAATGAAAGATAGTGAAGAGATGCAGCAGGGGGTGTAGGAAAGCGACAAGGGGCGGCGCTTACCAGACGAGTGCCAGGAATGCAATCTTCGGATTCTCAAATGTGCACGCGACGAGTCGCCCGCTGCATAAGCACTCGCATAGATTCGGATAAGGACCGCGCATTCTGAGTGTCACCGGGGGCTATAGCAAACTCCTATCCCGCGAGAGCTACGAGCTGCATTAGCGAATACTTGCAACGTCCCGCGCCTTCCTTCCACCCTTGTCAGCATTCTGAGACGCCATCCGGACGATCCCGCAATTTCGGCTACATATTATCTGTGTTGACCGTCTTTCTTCCTTCTTCAAGCTAGATACTAACGACAGCTTTAAATATTTTTTCACTTTTATTTCATTTTTCCAAAAATTATTTACTTTAGCTTTGACCAAAAGTTTTAGCAGAGAAACATGTGGGAAATATAAATTGTAAAATAAAATCTCTTCGAGAGTAATTACATAGAACGTTTAAATTTAATTATGTAAAACATTCAAACTGGTTGCTAGAATACCAGAACTTTTTTGCAGCAATATGCTCATCGAGTTTAAGCTTTCTACGTATGTAATTATTTTGATGATAAAATTATTTTCAGATTTGCACCTATCTAAACTTTCAAATACTTCAACAAATCATTCTTTCCATGTGTGCATTTATACACTCATTATTTTACCATACATACATTTAGAAAATAAAATGTCACTTAAAAAAAAATAATAATAAATTGCTCGAAAATTTGGCTCTACTTTCTATAAACATATGTATAAGTAATTAAAAATTTAATTTACTCTAAATCAAGTTAACCCTAAAATCATACAAATATGAATAATGTCGGCAATTTGATAAAATTTAACGAAGAATCGTGATCAAATAAAGTAAAATTGTTATAAATTTACGGAATTTCTTATTTCCAAAAACAACAATTCTGTTTATTTAACCCTGCATCTTTTCGCAGAGACGCCCAGTGAATTCTATGTCACGTAACAAGGTACGAAGTGCAGTGGACCAAGCCGTAAATAGGCCAGAGCTACGATTCGACTTCATATTCTGCGGGTATTCTCGAAAATATAGATCGTATGAAAGATCAGACAGGCTGCCGGATCCTTGTATATCCAAGCGAGGTTTCCTCGTTCCACAGACGTCCATGCGGTACAAAACGCACTCGGGAAAGGTGGCGTCTATCCAAAGGGGGAAAACATTCGATTCATGCGACACGTGACGATAACGTGACAGGACTGTCGGCGACACGTGCGCGTTTCCGTTACCGGTGGCTTCTTCCTTCCCCTCGTATGGAAACATTATTCGGTGGATCTTATAGCTTACAGAAAAAAGACGTATTGTGTGCCTTATTTATCCGATTTTTTTTATTGACGTGGCTAATCGAATAATTGTAATTTCTTATGCAATTTTCCCTTCGACAAGAGCATATTTTATATTTATTTACAAGCTAATGTAATATATTTCATTAAATGAAAAATTTCATTTTTATATATTTTTGTAAAAAGTACACATAGAAAGAACGATTTTGCTAAAGTATATAAAATGTGCTTAAATACAATGTGAAAATAATTTTGTTAAAAATCAAAATAATTACGTAAAAATATCAAGCATAATGAACAATGTTGCAAAAAATTTTTATGTTCCGGCAACCAGTTTAAGTCCTATATAATTATATATCGATAGTTTCTAACAAAATTATTTTCAGATCTGTATATTTACGTACTTGTAGCTAAATTTTTAGATATTTCAGCAAAACCATCCTTTCCGTGTAGAAGAAATTATTGGATATCACCCAAAAAGATAACAAAATAAAAAACAAAAATTATTAAAATAGAATAGCGAGATAAGGTAGAATAAATGGAATGAAATAGAACAGCGCGTTTTCTACGGCATTTTATGCAAAATATTGGCATAATGGTCAGATCCAACTTCAATATAGTAGCCGAGCATTAATGCAGGCAAAAAGGTTTCGGAAAACCCGTACCAGATGAAGAAGGAACGCGAATTGAAGTTGAAAATGAACGAACAATTCGTCTCGCGTGCACCAAGTGCATTTATAACGACGTACTTTACCGAACTCTCCCTTTCGCCCTCACATCCCCGTCACGTTCTTCCTTCTATCGACTTCCGCTCTTGCGACTGATGCGCTGCATGCTGTTAGACTTTATTCGCCGTTGAAATCATTTACATTTTATTTATCGTCCAGAGAAGCTCGCGTTGTCCGCGGGAACTTCCAAGGTAATTGCGCAGTACCAGCGTTTTTAACGCCGGGGGAGGAGCGATGCTCCAGATGGTGGCAATGTAAAAAGATGCGCTCTAAAATACTGCTGACTGGCCACACGAAAGAAAAGTACGGAGCGAGAGTAGTAAATAGAGTAAGCAGACTGCATTTGCGGGTCAATTACTGAAATATTTCGCTGAAAAAGTAAAACTGGCATTTTCATAATAATTACATTTGTCAGCTTCGTTCAATACAAAATTTAACTCCACCCACATCAAATCACATTTCATAATATATTTTACACATTGCATATATAATTTACATTATATTAATGTCTTATAATTATTTAAATTATGCACAGAAATTTCGGAATATCGCGAAGATTAATTGAAATTCAAATAAATTTAACATTACTATCATTATCGTTATACTCTTATTCCTGCAATATTTATACTACTTTTTATCTTCAAATCTATCAATATTTAGTTGTAAAATAGTTGTTATATTTAATAGAATTATCAATTTTATTTTCGTGTAATTATATTGCAAGAGTAAATTTGCGAAACGTTAATTATGAGTCGTTAAATTTCGCAAACACACGAAATGCAAACTTGAATTGCAATCTGAGCATCTTGTATTATATGTAGGAAGTAAGAATCGCAATTCGCCATGACATAATATACTCACACAATAACACGGCTTTTCAAGAGTAATACAATAAAAGCACGCCGTTAATCAAGACACGGACAAATAATAGCTAGTGCACAATAGTCTATAGAACGGAGGGTTTCCTTGAACGGGCCGCAATAGGATTTGCCACGTGAAGGAGATAAGCCATCCAGTTGCCACCTTTATTGGTCACTTCAAGTGATTTTTTAATTACGTCCTCTCAGGCTCGGCTCGGACCAACCCTCGTTGCTCTCAGCGAGTTCTCTAACCAACCGCGTTTTCACGGTAAACTCAATTGTACGACGGTTTTCTGTATACCGCGCTACACACACGGTGACCCAGAACTATCACCGTTCCTTTAGACCAAGGATTCTTTGAACTATTTAGAGCCGATTCCTCTTTAATGAAAATTCTATTTTATACCATCTTCTTCTACTAGCTTTTCTAACGATAAAAATAAAGTTAACTCAAAAATTGTGTTAAATACTCAGGAAAAATTGGTTTATACTGACAGGTATTGCACTTTAATACTTTGAAATTTAGAATCGGTTACCAACAAATATACTGATATCACTATTCGTGATAAAATTCGTCAAAAAATATCAATCTCAATGTAAATTGAGGAAGGAACCTTTGTGTTAGACATTTTTTTATTTTTTGTTATTATATGCCAAAAGTTTAATTTAAGAAAAAAATATACGTTATTTGTAGCGTCTCTAGTGCTAATTAATACCAAGAAAAGATCAACTTTTCTCGTTGATTTACTCGTTTTCAAATTTGTTGACAAATGAAACACCCCATATATGGCATGCGAAATGCAGCGTGGGTCGGACTACATGCAGCCTGAATTGCACCGCCCCGCAGTATAAAGCATTCTATTTGCATTTTATTGTTTAATATAAGTTTATGCTATCCTCTCAGCCAAGCGCGCGCGAACGCCACGTTACACATCGCTGTCACGGAAGCTGGTGCACCAGGGCGACAGCAATGTCTCTTATCCGTCAACGCTGATCTTTCTCCTTTCACAAATGACAGAATGTGAAACTATAATTTCGTCACATTAATATGAATCGTCTACTATAACGAATCGTTATATGATGTAAGATGAAGATTCCGCAAGTTTAGTGATGAACAATTCTTGTCATCGTGCCTATAAACATTTTATCCAAGTAAGAGAGAGAGAGAGAGAGATGAACGCTTTTCAATTATTTCAAATACAAGATATTTTTTGGAAATATATTTAAATTAGATTGTTATTGTTATGATTAAATTGCTACGTGGTGTATGTAGCTATACCTCCTATAAATAATACAAAAAATCATCCAATTGATATTACATGCTTTGTGTGTGTGTAAAATAAATATATTCATTATGTAATCAATGTTATTTTAATATAGCAATTATTTAGTTAATTTTGTTAAATAAAATAATTCAAAAATTTACGTCTTAAGAGGATCCCAAATTCGTATGTTTTACCGATTCAATGAAACTTCTAGATATACCTACAATTTATGTATCATCAACATATTATTATTATACGCTATACTATTAAATCTATAATGTCAAATTTAACCTAACGTGAGTCGCCACTGCTCCTGCTTCAATTATATCGTTATTTTATACTAAAACAGTGGTTATGTTTGACATTATACAGTGTCAAATTGACACGATATAGTGTCAAATTTAATTATCACATTTTAGTATAAAATAAGGATATATTTAGTAGGAATAGTAGTAACTCACGTTAGGATTTTGACACTGTAGATTTAACAATGTACTACATCGATATTGTAGAGGCGTAATTTTTGTAATATATAAAAAAGTTGAAAAAGCAATGAAAAGTTGAAAGCATTGCAAAAATTTCGCATCGAAAAAATGTTTAAGGGTTAAAGCAATGCGGTATTATACCGTCACACAATTTGGAGCAATTTGAAAAGACGACAGCTTTCATCGAAAAGTGTCAAAACGGGAAAAAATCGCTGCTATTCGTAGGAAGAATTGTACGTGTATATTTTGTGCGTAGGAAGAAATCGTCGACGGGGTGTGATCCCTGCTGCGCGCAAACAGCGGCCTAGATTATTCCCGCGACTGAAGATTGGTGGATTTAAGCGCGCTCTCGCCATCTAAATCTGCCAATTTCCAATGGATGCGGCCGCGTCATTGGTAGCCCGGATGTTTACCCGACGCTACCGAGTGAAAAGCGAATACGAAGGAGGGACGAAGCCGACGAAGGCGCTCGGCGGGCGCGCAGAGAAGAAAGAGGAGAAAGCGGATTCGAATCTTTACCAACTACTCGTCGAGACACCTGCGAGAGGGAAAATCTCCTCCGCCTTTGAAAAGCGAGGAAGTGGAGAGGTTTATTGAGTCTTGGGACACGTAGTCTCTCGAGGACATGCCGGAAAGTGCGAGCGAAACCTCTTCTCGCATCTCCTCCCCCACTCTTCTCTTCGTAAACCGCCACGCATCCCCCTCTCGTCAATAGGGAATGATGGGGTAGAGTGTATTTACTGCTCGTTGCCGAGACAGGGTAATGCGTAAGGAGAAAATACGCTTTTCACGAGAGCACGACTTAAAATGTAACGATCGTGTATAAGCGATCGAGTGTCAAAATTCCTTGAAATTTTTTAGAATTTTCTTACAAAATATAATTTTGCGGTCCACTTTGCTTTAGGATAGTCAAGAAAGATAACAGAGAAATTGAGTAGTGTGTAAAACTTTTTAAAGAAATCTTTTTTTCTATAAACCCCTTCAAGACAAAAAAAACATTTTCCACTAATTCCAAACTCAAACGATGAGAATTATCGAACCAAACTTCGTTGTGCAAGATACGAACAGGTCCCGACTTTTCGTGAACCATTTGTTACTGCAAACGAGAATTGTCGTTACTAAGAATGCAAATGCACGTCTTATCGCATTTCAGCCCCCATTTCTGGTTCATACCACGAATGTTTCAACCGATGCGATACCAGACCATCGTTGACGTTTGTCGAACAGGAAGCACCACAAGGATCAGCGACACGGAAAATAACGATCGGTCATACTAATGCCAAAAGAAATAAAAAGATGAGAAGATTTTGAATAGTTCGAGCGATGAAACAAAACTTATTCTATGCTTTTATTCATGTGCTTTTTTTTCTCACTTCGTTCTTCTCTTTTATATAGAAAGTTTTTGAGTTGCCATTAACATTTATCACACTTTGACACAGTTATACATATCGTCTACATTATATATCATTCCTATTTACTCAATGTGAAAATTTTTCTATCTTTACATCGATGTCTTAAAGAAAGATATTCTGTGTGAAAAAAAAACATAGTATAAAGAAAATCTGATATTTTACGTTTAACGCAATTAGGTACATATTTTTGATTTAAATTATCGAGATCGCTGCTCGACGATCGAGAAGTTCGTGTACGAAGCAAAAAACTTCGCGAGACGAAAGGTAAAAAGTCCCAGGGAGACAGGGCGGTAAACACGACAGTCGAGGGATGGAAGTTGCACCGGTTGTCTGGTAGGGCCACGGGAGCGTAATTGGATATAATTTTTGCGGGCCGGCTAACCGAATTAGACGGCGGTGTGTTTGCGTTACTAGCGGCACGGTTGGCGCAAGGGCGGTAGCGCGGCAAGAGGGATGGAAAGCCCGCAGGGTAACAACCGCTGCGAATTATTAACAGGCGCCGCTATACGCGCCCTGCGAGTCACGCCGACTGGTGAAATAAATCGGCCCGCGGCAATCGGAAAAGGATGAGTACACTTGAACCTTTACAAATCGACAAAATAGAGATGTTTATGGATTGTTAATTAATAGGCGAAAGCAAATAAAAACGAAATCTTGACTCATATCCTTCTTATTATATTTATATGGATAAATGTATTATTGGTGAAATATTCTCTTTATCTTTCTAGTTGAGAAATAATAAACCGCATATATATATATATATATCTACATATCTATATTATACATATATATTTAAACTTCTTCATAACAGACAATGAAAGAGTAGAGAATAAGATGGAAAAAAAGTTGATCGCATATCGCGTTCCTTTTCCCGCTTCAAAATCCGAGATTGCTTTCCCGCAAATCGAATATCTTCTACATGCGGTTTTAACTTTTGCCTTGGATCTTCCGACTCCACAGAATTGGCAGTTAATCTCGCGAGAATAAATTTATCGACCAACGAAGGTCGGATTATTCTCGCTACGCGCTTCCATACATCAGTTTGAAATTTATACGTGCGAACCCATTGTAATTTTTAAGTTGCTTTATTCGCGAAATGTCCGTGGCTTTACAGTTCCTGAGGGAAGGTTCCTCCTGCCGTTAATTCCCGGCGTAAATTGCACCGCGTCCGGAATAATGTGAGCGACCGCCGAGCAGTGAAACAGCACGTGCCGTGTTAAAAGAGCGCAGGTGAACGAAGAAGAAACGGGAGCAAGGTAACGGGTTGGGGCCGGGATGTCTCCAATCGAGAGGAAAAACGTGCGCATACCTGCAGTAGAATAAAATCGGACGGGTTTACGGGCGGAATAAAGCGCCAGTAAAACTAATTGTAAGTCACACCGGCGAGGAATTATTAGACACTTTTGGCGCTCAGAATACGAATGATGGATGAAGAGAAATTATTTCGTGCTTTCTCTCAGCTTTATTAACGCTCACATATAGAGAAACTCACAATTCTTCGTGAACATATGTAACGTAGTTAGTACATATTCGGTATTTTCACTTTAGCATATAAAGTAATAAATCAGCAGCTTGAATAATATATGCAGTATATTCTGTGCGACCTACAAAACGGTAATTCGATACCTAAATATATTCATATCTAAAGCCAGATATTTTTTAATTTAAATAATGCAAAATTGTTTCAGCTAATATAATTGAGGTACAATTTATAAGTTTGTCTGCCACGTTATGAATATATTAAAAAAAAATTGGAGATTATTTTAACTTAAAAATCTGAAATAAAAAAAAGTGAGAGGTAAGGTCGCACGAAGAATTATTTAATACTTGTATCAAGAACTTTATCATTATTTTTATGTAAAAACTCGATTCTTCATTTTCTACAATACACAGAGTGAGAATTTTTACGCAAGTATTTTTCAAGAAGCATCGCGCTGTGAAGAGACACCTCTAGGACATCGACGAGACTGACTACGTAACGCGAGTGCATTCTCCATAATCTAAGCACATCGTAGCCGGCAGTTACGACCTCAGTAGTGTAGAATTATACAAAGGGCGGTGTTACGTTTCCTCCGGCTCGGGATTCTCGTAACTTTAGGACATTTCATTTGTTATGTACCATCCCGCTGCTACTTAATATAATGGGCTCCACGCGAAACATAATACGCACGAAGGCGGTCAAGTCTGAGAACAGAGTGAGTCAACATCGTAGACCGCTCGTTTACTAACTGGTTCAGTTATTAAATATACAAAGTTTGATAACTTCATTTATTTGACAATAGTATGTTTCTTAAAGAATGTTGCTGCAATTAATTCGAAAAGAAATCGATAATATAAATAAATAATGACTGAATATCCTTTAAAAGCTCATATACAAATTTTCAGTCTTGCATTATCATTTCCAGTTACTTCACAAAATATTCACAAAACAATCCATGTTTCAAAATTTCATAAATGTTCAGTTGATAATTTTCAAAACCTTTGCAAAGAAATATAAAATTACACTAAAGATATTAGAATAACAAATATATCATAAATAATGTTATAAAGTTTCTTTCTTTCTGTTCGAGAGCAGCAGGTGTGGCTTGTCTCAGTTCCAAAGTATCAATACAGAACAGAGGGGGTTCAAAATTGCAAGACTGTCCATAACCGGCTTCTCTGTGACCGGTGGTTACGTGGCTCGAGTGCGTTACGTGGAAACGCGACCGCAACACCAGGTCAGTAACGGTGACAGCGTTGTTGTTGCACTATTTTAGACCGTCATAAACGATTCCCTTCAGCTTGCAGCGCGTCGACTAAATAAACCTTATAACACCATCTCTGTAGATATAGGGCTATACGATATTTAACGAAAAATATAGCGTAGCTTGTGGATATATTTTTCAGCCATGTATCTCTTCGTGTTGCACTTTAATAAAAAGTAAATTATTTGATGAATTATGAGCTATAATTACTCTCACAGTTTATATTACACATAAAAATGTCACTTCGAATATCTTACACAAATCTTGGACAAATTAATCAGTTAGTAAACAACATAAATAAATTCATAATTTCGAAGAAACAGCACTGAAATGTGACCTAAAATTGCAGAAATGCAATCTGCACGAAAACAACGCAAATGTGTGTAACTATTCCAGTACTATTATTTAGACGTTTCATTCGAAAACAAGACTTACTTTTCAAAAATAGCACAGTTTTTATTATTTCTCGATTTCCTATTGTTAAAGTTAGTATTTTCAAACTGACCAATTTATATAACTATCCATTGGAAACTTTACGTAATCCAGAGAGAAGATTAAAGTCCTTTCCAATGTTTTTATCATTTTATCTTATCTAGTAAATGCACGTCTCATTTCATTTAGATTCTGGCGGAAGAATTTCGTGATATTCTTCTTCATACCTTACCGTACCATTGAAAAGTTTACGCTCATCTATGACTAGTAATATCTAATAGATTATATTAATCAGCAAAGTGTTTGTAACATTAAAGTACGATAGAGAAGAAATGTGATTTCACGAAAGTTTGCACTATTCAAATTCAGAAGTGTAGTAACAAATAATAATAAAATCTATTAAAATAGAATGCAGAAAACTATTTTTGACTGTTTTATTCCGTTTATTACTTATTAAATTTATTACATTATAATATATATATTTGCAACCGTGGTTCAATGTTTTCATAATAATTTAATATATCCGATAAGTTATGAACAGATTATCGCTAAAACTTAATAAATGTAAAACAGATAGACAATTACAATGCCAAATTGGATCGATGAGAATAAATCCAATTAAGTAAGAGAAATGCTATTTTCGATTAAAGTAAATCTTGGAGCTTAAATATTTTGGTGTAAATTTATACATACATATCCAATTCTGCAAATTTTCGTGGATCGAAATCTTTTACAGTCTTGAAATACAATCAGAAGTAGAGTAGTAATATCATTTACTAAATTGACAATTAATTAGTAATTTAATGACACTGATATGAATAAGCATCTTATAAAAAACAGATAGATTAAAAAGAAAATTAATTAAATGTAAAACAAACCGAACGTTACATTGTTATTAGCAAATTATTATTATATTATTAGATCATTACTTATTAGTTACGTTATAAATATAAAAATCCACATCCTTACAATTCCGTAACGTATGTTAAATCATGTCATTCAAATAAAATGAGTACCAATGTTATATAATATATTTTTGTATAAAGAGGTAAAAACAATTTTCTGAGATACCATCGCGTAATCAATTTAGGCTTTTCCACTCCTTCACTTCTTTCAAAGAAAGCACTCATGGTCAGCAGAAATTTAATTAAGAAGCACGCACATTCTAGCCCTTTTCGTGGTCGCCCTCCTTTCATTCTCTTTTCATTTATCAGAACTCCGGCTCCTAGGGGTGCGATCCGTTGATTAGGAACGCTACCACCGTCAGTGGTGTCACCACCACAGCATGGCTCGTCCCAGAGGTTGTTGCACGACCAACGGGACGACGCAAGCGTCTCCGCAGTTCTGACTTAGCGACATCCCAGGGTTTACGGAGGACGCTGTAGGACATCCGTCATCATTAATCATGCAGGAATAATTAACGTAGGACAAGCCTCTAATTAGAGAGTTATCGTTGCCGATGCGCGAGATCGTTTAGAGTCGCGCTCGTCCTCGTGGGATAGCGAATATCACAGCCGGCAAATGGGTTTTCGGATTTCTGCACCAGTTGGAACTCCACGGAAGAAGACATATTGAGTGGGAGAATCATAGATTCAAATTTCGCATGGTATTCGCACATACGTTTTAAAGTTGCCTTATCCTTATCCTTCTTAATTACGAAAGATACGTAAGTTTGTGATACTCAAGATGTTATATTTCAATTATTTACTGTTACATATATATTATATATATAATAGTATAAAATTACACTAACATAGATCCATTACTTCTTTTTTATGCTGATTGATCAAACTTTAATTATTAAATATGTGAACATTAAAAACTTAATTGAATATCAACGAAAATAAAAAGACGAAAGTTATATGTTTTCTAATAGTTAATATTTAAAAATCATTAAACAGGATAATTTTTTAAGAGGTACTTTTTAAATAAAAAGACATACATATTAACTAAGAGCAAATTGTTACATATAAAAATTTTAAACTTATATTTACAAACTTACGAAATTATCCGTTTAGAAATAGCAACCGTCAAAGATACAATAAAAAGCTGCCAAGTATATATGTACTTAAACTAGGTTTTCATCCAAACCAGCTGGCGTCTAAGCTTCTCTTAGAAAAAACAGACAAGCAGAGACTAAAAGATTTAAACCAATAGACTACAAATAGATTCAAATAAACTTCTTAACAATTAAAGATCTTATATATAATCATATTTGTAATTGTATTATATTTATAAAAGGCATACTCCAATGGAAAAATGTCAGCATGTTTCAGAGCTAGTATTATATAATTTATATATGTCAAATAATGACAGATTGTGATAGATATTGGGAGACAATTAAAAAAATATTTACAAATTAGTAAAAAGTTTAATTTTATAAAAATATTAATATGTATAGGCTTGTGTAGAGTAGATAATAACGTCGCGCGTTGCATCACCAATTCGACAACGACAATCCAAAATTGGTCAAACCGTAGGTGTCTTGCGTGACGTAGGCATTGCGGTCGCTGCCACCATCGCCAGCTGCTTGCTGTATTTGCCAGCTTTTCTCTCCATATGACATGCCGTAAGCGTCTGCGAAATGGCATCCCTGCTAATGGGATGCACGCAAGGGAGGCATCGGTCTCTGTACACACTTCGCTCTCTCTTCCCTAGGTCGAAACGCTCTATAAATTCGCAAAGTGCCGGGGGCCGATCGGCTGTGAGAGGGTACATCTATCGCGGGCAACAATATATAGATTCGTATCGGCGGCAGTATATCAGGTTTTATGGGCGCAGTAGTTATTTACGCGATAGCTAAAAATGCGCGCGGAAATGGTGGTAAACGCGCGCTGAAGACAAAGAAGGGGTTGGGTTGGAAACGAGCTAGGTTACGCGGGAAGTTTGTTGCGCGGGTGAACTGGAGGGAGAGAAAAAGACGTGCCTCGCGCCGAGTATCCGTGCGATTTCGCGGGTAACAAATTTATACGGGATCGTCTGATTTATCGGCCGCAAGTTTAACAACGGCCGGCCGAACAACCCCCTGGATTGAAGGGTGTGAGTGGCTGCCGGGAGGACGGGGTGAGAGGAACTGCCTGCCGATGGTAAAATTTATGACGCGTTCGTATGGGTTTCCGCATCTCGAGCGAAGTCACTCTCGACGATCTTCCAGCGAGATATTCGATGCACCAATCGTCGATTCATAACGTGCGCGCGTAGCGGTATACTCGAAAATTCACGTCGGCTCTGTTGGGCAAGAAAATGAAATGCGCGTTACGAGAGAGAAAAAGAGAACTTCTTAAGAAAGAAGGTCAATAGATGTAATTTAGCACTATTACTATATATAGCTAAAATATTATTTATCAAAAAATTTAATTAATAAAACTCTTAAACTCCAATCGCGTCATTTCCTTTCAAACGTTTTTACAATAATAAAGTTAAGTATTATTATATCGGAAATTCTATAGAAAATAATTAATTAGTTTTAATATAAACTTTTTTGTCATTTAAATTAAATCTTGGAAAAGATGACTTCAGATTAAATCAATTTATATTCATTTTTATAGAATAATAGAAATAAACGTATATTTTTTTATACAGATTTATATATTTTATTGCAATACAAATTATTACTATATATGAATATTTAAATAAAATAATAATAAACCATTGTGCATATCGTTTTTTTGTATTAAACTCCATCAGTTTTTCTATTTTCTTAATATCGAATGATAATAGAGTAAAAAAAGGAAAGAGGAGATAATTTAATTTAATCTGTATATCTATGTATATTGTCATTTCTTTTTAAATTAACGTTAATGCGACGATAATGGTATTCAGTTTAGAATTGGAGCAGTATGAGGCAGAATCGATCCGCTGTCAGATTATGCTTACGGCGACAGTGATCGATAACTGTATAATTTCAATGAGCCCAATATCAGCTGGCGCAAATACCGTCGAATCAAACTTTCAGCGCATCCGATCTGCAACTTTCTTCACGCTTCATTTAGTGTCATAAATCTCGCCAAATCCACCTCCCTTTCCCTCCTCCTCTTTTTCTATCCGCGTAATTTATATCGACTATGAACAACATTATCTAAAAATTGCTTACGGAGAATATTAATCGTGGTTTATTGAAACGTGTTTCATAACGTGACGTGTATATCAATGACGTTATATGTACATAAAATTATGAGAGACATTTAATGTTATGAAACTTGCTGTTTCGCTAGAAATAGTTGAGTTCTCATTTTAAAAAAATTAATTAAATCATGTTCGTTAAAATCACTTTTCAAATTAAAATTGACTTTTCCACATATAACGTAGATATACGCAATGACAGATTTCCGCAATTAGATACAGATATAGTACTTTAAATATGTAAAAAAGTATCTTAAAAGCTTTGCTTTATTTGCGTATAAAAATCACTTTCAAATTATTTAAAAAAACCTCTAAAGAAACAATTTGATAATTATATATATGATAAATATCATGTTACGCGCGTGATATTAATATTTTTAAATAATATAATTGAAAATATAGTATTCAGTTATAAAATTGTATGTAACGAATTGTGTACATACATATATCATAGGTACATGTATATGTGTGTATATATATATATGCATATATAATCCATGAGGTTATGTACTATTTTTGTAACTAAAATTTAGGAAGTGATAATGTGTAGTTAATGCAAGTCTATTAAAAATATACGTATCTGTTTGCATACTTTAAACTATAAATAGAAATTATCTCTCAAAAGATTTATAGAAATTGATTTCCAGCTAAGTTAAATGGCTAGTTCAATGGTTGAATAAACGAAATGGACGAGAATAAGAGTAATAAAAAAAAGGGGATCTCACTGGTTTAGAGATTCACGAGGAGGGTACAGGGTGAGGCAAACTAAGATCAGGGATGAGAGTTGTTATTTCAGACTTCGAGACGACGCCGAGATTCCCAGTTAAGAATTAGCGAAGTAATTAAGAGTCCGGAAATGGAGCAAAATAAGGGCGGGGAGCTTATATCCAGAAACTTATACCGAACTTGCTGAGAAAATAGTCTAACTTGCCATGGACGGAGAAATGCGCCACGGCTCTTTTCCATTTAGAGAATCCGATAATATTCTTCTCTTCGTCTTCGTTCTACCGGAGCATTCTAGAACTATCACTACCCCATTAATACATCAATACTCTCGATAACTCGGGAAGTTGATCTATTCTTAATCTATTCGAATATTCGATTGCTCTTAACATAATCTTTTCATACACATAATATTATATTTTCAATATTAAATAAAAGTGATTCAAACCAAAAATTTATTAAGAAAAATTTTACTTTATTGAAACATTTATTATCTATCTAAACTTAATTTGAAACTTTATTAAAAGTTTTTTCAAAACATCCATGAAAGATAGGGACTAAATCTAGCATAGACGTACATTTTCCATTGATCGATATCAAGTTATTTACGTTTTTATGCACATTTGAAATTTAGAGGTCATTTCAGCCGCAGCGCAAGATCAAATTTTGCGATTGTTTGAAAATCGTGTATTTTCACGTAAAATTGGTCGCTGAATCAAAAAATGATAAAATTAAAGCGATTAAAGCAGAACAAAATGGTAAAAAATGGATTTTTTTTGTCAAAAATGCCTTATTTCTTTTTTTATTTTTCTACATTTGTCTTTGTAAACATAATAAAAAAGATATGATAGCAGTTTTTTTTTTTTTTTTTTTTTTTTTTAAGAAAAAGAATTGAGAAATTTTTAGTGATTGATAAGAATGAATTTTTTAATTATAATATTTTACTCTGTTCCAATCGCTTTAATTTTACCCTTTTCTGGTTTAATAATCAATTTAAAAACACATTTAAAAACACGATTTTCAGATAATCGCAAAATTTCATATTATAATATGGAATTATTTTTGTTAGACACAGTGTTATATTTCGAGTAATACTTTACTAAATTGGTATACGGAAAATATTAATCAATTCACTAATAAATACATATTCTACAAATATAAAAAGCAGCAAATGTCAGAATACTTTATATTTTCAGTAAAAAAAACCTTTATCATCACTTTTCCGTTTCCGTTTCAATTCTCTTTTAAATTCTCTGAAGACAACGAACGAGATAAACGAATAAATAATCAACGATATTAAATGCCACATCCTGCTTTCTTTCCTCTCTTTTCAAAGTTTTATTAATTAACTTCTCTCGCTCGAAAGACTCGTTTACTTAAGAGGTTAAAATTCTTTTGAAGTACTCGCTTTGCAAAAATAGCATCTATGATTTACAGTCAAGTACGGAGAAGATAATGTAAGGTAAATGAAACTAGTACCATTTCCTTTGTGCAATAATCTTTTTCTTTTGTAGTATAAACTGCAAAAATATTTTTTAAATTGTATACGAATCTCTTTAAAATAAATTTATTTAATTTCAGTGATCTGTATTCTACTCATACAGCATAATAATAATCGATTATTCCTTTTTACTTTATTATCCTCTTTATCATCGTTAATATTGCAACTGATTGTATTTAACATATGGACGAATTCTGTTTCAAATAATAAATAACCCATTTTATCTTGGAATTTTATTTGGAGAAAAAAAAGAATATTACATATTTTTTATTTTAATATATATTGTGTTCAGAATAGAGAAAATTGCCACAATTTTAATTAATTCAAAATTTAATTAAAGAAACAAATCAAAAAGAGTATTGTGTGCAACAAAAAAATTATTTTCCTTATAAGAAATTTGACTGAAAAAATTTTATTATCAAAATTTTATTATACTATATAAAAAACATAAATATAAAAAACAAATTTACGAGAATAAATATAGTTTAATAATTTAATTAATGTTAAACCTATACACATTAACGAGTTGTAGAAAAAAATGTACGAAGTATCGCATTTGTCTTGTAATTTTTATATAATTCAAAAGAGAAAATCCCTATCTTGTTATGTCGTCTAGTAAAACATATTACTACTTGAAATATACAAGTTTCAAGCGAGTCAGCCCTGATTCAACGCTTTTACGACAGCGACAGAAAAATCTGTGAAATCTTAACGATCCGAACGTTCGAGGTGTGGAAGGGAGGTGCGGATAAAAAGTAAAAAGTATAAGCGACAGGAGTGAGACGAGGGTAAAGGATAATCGGAAGGACGCGATGGCGGGACCGTCAGGGACATCTGGCTGCTTTGTCTTCGGGCCAGGACACGCCCCCTCTACGAGTCAGCTTAGCCCCATAAACGCTTTTCTTAGGGGCAATCGAGTCCCTTCTGCGATTTACCGGCCATCGAGGGCGATCTTTGCGCCAGACAACTACTTGGAGGACCACCCACCCGGACCAGGGCGAGATTCACATAACTTCCCGAGCGTGTGACGTTCGCCTAACTTGGCGAGGCACCGCGGAATTTCACGTGTTGGGAAGTAGTAATGCCATGGCATTCGATTAACTTCTGAAGAATCTATTATAACTAAATACATAAAAGCAATCATTTGATATTTTGGGGGGAATTCCTATATAAATAATCTAATAAGCGCAGTAAATTTTGCACTTTCATTGTTCTTTATCATTTCAAAAATTATTTTGACTAAAAGTTTCTTTTTTCATCAAATTTTCATCTCAATATAAAAGAAAAATTTGGTCGCGATCACAATCCATGGTCAGTTCAAAATTTATAATTATATCGTAAGAAATAACCGAAATAAACGAACTGTCTATAATGTTAAGTGAAGACAAGTTGCAGGGAAAGAAAGAAGGAATAAACGGTAGGCAGAGAAAAAGAAACGTCAACGTGCAGAAATCTGATTTTGTTACGACTGTTACGGCTGTTACGACTGTTTGCTCGTCGCAATGCAAGGCAGACGGTGTATACTTTGAGCAGCAACGGGCAAACTCGCTGACGAGATGTACGCAAACGGCAAAACTCGGCAATGAGGCTGGCAAATTCACGAGCCGCGTTGCGAAGGCGTATCTGGTTCTCTTTTTGCTAGATAATAATTGTACGAAATAGTAGAGATGCTGAAGTAACACGTAATAACAGCATTAAATTTTGAAAATATGAGTTAATTGAATCATTACAAAATTATTCACTCGCAATACAAGCATTCCTAATTTATTAAAAAATTTGTTTATTAAAAAGAGATAGAAATATTAGTAATATAATGAATAGAATTATGTATATATATTGCAGAAAATCATTAATAACAGTGTTAATATCGTATAATGCTCAGCAATTTCTGCACAATACATACTGATTTGCACGCAAAGAGTGTATCAAATGGTGGAAAAAAACAAAAAAATACTCATAATCTGTCATGAAATTAAACAAAAATGTAGAGAAAAGCCGATATTGCATTAAAGTATGATAAAAAAGTAGAGTATCACTTATTATAATCGATCACAAGATAAACGGTCAAGATGGACAAATCATCTAAAGTAGTCGCGATTCCGTGAAGAAAATGGGAACAAGGATAAAAGATAAAGAAAGAAAGAAAGAGAAAAAGGGAAAAATAGCCCGAAACTGGTGAGATGATGTGTCGTATCGCCACCCGTACCGGAAGTCCTGAAATTCGGCCAAGTTTGATTGAAATTTGGCACCGACAGCCACTCGCGCGGTCTGTAGGGTGTGTAGATGGGGAAGGGGGAGAGAGAGAGAGAGAGAGAGAGAGAGAGAGAGTAGACGAGGGTGAAGAATCGTTGTCGTAAAAAAGATCGTTATTACGAGCAAACGCGAGAAAAGAGCGCCGGCGAAGATTCCCCGATGTCGTTCCGCCCCAACGCACCAGGTAGTCGTTTCACGCAATAAGAGAAAGGAAGAGAGAGAGAGAGAGAGAGAGAGAGAGAGAG
>NW_017277082.1:531098-536130 GCF_001594065.2 Cyphomyrmex costatus | reverse complement strand
AGAGAGAGAGAGAGAGAGAGAGAGAGAGAGAGAGAGAGAGAGAGAGAGACAGGAAGCGCCACAGAAAATGGGGGACAAGGTAGAAAGATCGGGGTGTTCTTGAGTGCAACCGGAAGGGGACGAGAGTAAACTTACGAGTGTCGCACAAAGAGACGACGACGGAAATGCAGCGGCGACGGCGACGACGGCGACGTCGATGTCGACATCGACGCGGCGAATGGCTCTCGGGATTTGAAAACGAGCTGCTCAAAAATTCGATTACTGTTGGAAGGGTGGGGTCCGAGACGAGGAAAGAGTGGAATGGTCCCGGCTCCGGAAATGGGGGCGCGTCTTCTGATTGGTCGGGTCGGGAGGAAATCGCCTCGAGATTGGTTATTATTACCCTGTTAACGCAGTTACCGTCGCCACCAATCGCACTCCCAATCATCTTCGTTATCGAACCCTTCGATGCTCGCACGACGAAATCACCTTCCTCCGGGTTTCCCGGGACTCCTTCGACCCTCGACACACAGATCTCTTTCGTTCCCCTCATTGACGTTCTTATACGCACGATCGACTCTCGGATGTTCACGGTCGACTCGGACGTAAACCACGAATTTATTTGTCCCATTGGCTGGCAACTTTGCTAGTCATTCCTATATTTCGCACGCATCATATAGAGCAAATACATTTAAAAATACAAAATTAACATCATTATTTAATCTATTTTTTAAAATTCAAATTTGATTCAAACACGTACGCCTCAAAATATAAAGAGACGAAATTAGAATTTTCTCTTATTGATATCTCTGTAATACATAAAATTGCAAATATGTAAAATTGACAAACCATTTGACATAACCCAATTTCATGTTTTCAAGTTAAATGGTAGATAGAATATGATTCTCTTACTAGTATTCACTTTTCAGGACATCCTGCACGGTACAATAAATTGAAACGTGTATATCTCCGAAGACAAATATCCCCGTCGTCGTGGCGTGCCAACATGCAGCTGGAGAGCACAGATAAGCAACGACGCGGTAATCCTGGGGCACAATGTATAAGTTAGCATGGGTAGACATGGCATATTACATAACATTCAACCAGAAGAGCAAGAAAAAAGATAAGTAAAATATTTCGTATATATGTTTAGACAGAAACTTTCGAAAGAGTATATGCCATCAAAACTTATTTAAAATTAATGTATACAATTAAAGCAGATATTTAAATAAATCAATATCAAAAATATGTATGTATTATGGACATTGGACAACTTCTTCTCAAGTCTTTGAAAATTTTATTCTTGTAACAATTAAACGTTTAATAAATGAATTTATAATGAATAAAAATTGAATTATTTTAAACACCAAAATCCAGCCAAGCGTAATAATAAAATTAATTTAAAAAAATTGTATATATTTCTATCATATATCCGAAGAGAAACTTTCTTATATATCGAATAAATTTTCAGCTACGTCTGTTTGCGTTATAATGTGCTATTATAATGCTGCATTTCGGCATTACGATTGGATACCGAAAAGAATTTCATAATATGTATAAATCTAAAAAAAGAAAAATTCTGTTAGGAGAAAGGAATTTTTCAGAGCGTTTCTCCTCTCTCACGCGAAACGCACAATGTCTATTATATCCCAGTAGAAAATGTCGATACTAATAATATCCGGCAGAAATTGGATATGCCGCCGCGGAAAAAGGAAAATGGGAGGAAGGATACTCGTTATAACGAAACAAAACGTTGCTACGATTGAAAGAGCGTGGCGAGTAGAGGACCATCCCGTGACTGATGGTAACGAAATCCGTACGGGCAAATTGAATTATAATTAGCACACTCGTGTGCGGTGGTGAAGGGCGGAGGGCTGGAGATGCCTTTTGTCTCCAGTAACGAACCAACTGTCTCGGATCGCGGATATATAAAACAAGATTTTAACGCCGATATGAATGTAGCTACAAGTAAAATTTCATTACTCATAATAAATGTGAGAAATTAAAAATAATTTACTCTCTTGAAATTATTTTATGATTTAAACATGCTTATCTTCCGTGGAGATTTCTTTGTGCGTTTTTATTATATAATTATCCAATCACCTAATTTCAGAAGTACTACTAATTTTAAATCTCCTACGTCCTTGGTCTTTGTACAGATATCGCTTTAATTTCTTTGAACTCACACACATTAATAGAACATTGAAACATTGCTGACTTATCGAGATACATTGTGTGTGAATATTGGAAAGATTAATTTACTGGATTACGCAAATTCAGTAATGATTTTTTCCAAAATTCACCTTCAATCTATATCCAGTAATATCGGGGATTTTTCTTGCACCCTAAAAATTGTTCTGAGATATAATATAACTACTAAGAAACAATTAATCATCCGAAATTTGGCAAATGTCACTGTAATAAGCGCACGAAAGGTACGAGATTCGTGTATGCGCGATGGGATTTCAGATGAGATGACAGTAAGACAATGACATTGCGTATTCTTTGTAATTAGGGGTAATTTATTTCCTCCTCTAATCTATTATATTTATTTATTAATTACTATAGGCAGCATCGAAAAATTCTTTAATAAATTAATCTTAAACAAATAAACGGTTAGAGATTAATTTTAATTTTTAAGCAAACAAAGTGAATATTAAAAAAAAGCTTTATAAAGCTTTAAGGAAAATTTTTAGTTTTTTTTAACCACATGTTCTTGATGGATAATGTGTCTCTTTTAAAAATAAATATATTTTTTTTTGCTAGTCTCTACTGTAAGAATGAATAAAAAAAAGGAATAGAACAAGCAAAATAACTCACTGCCTGGTATCATACGTTTAATTTCTCGTCTTCCTTCACATAAGAACGATCTATTATGACGGTGAGATAATACGTGAATTAAAAATTGCAGAGATTACAATTTGTACTTAACAAATACCACAATGATTTACAACATATTTTGTAGGTGAAAATGTTCACAAACAACGTATAATGTAAAGTGTTACAGATACTGACACATCGATATTCAATGACAGACGAATATTCGATATTAAACGAATGATGTCAATTATGATGCAGTAAAAATTTTTCACGTGATTAAAAAAAATTAATTTTTTTCTCTAATATTAAGCGCAAAGATGTGAGAGAAAAAGGCACAGACTGCACAATTTCATATAATCAATGTCTCAAGCTGAGTCACTTTCGAAGTAACATTACAGTCGTATTTCTCATAGCGAGATCATAAATATAAATGAGATGTTAACCTGATTATTTAATTGAAATGAAGAGATTGCGATGTCTTAAAGTGATAATTGAAATAGCAGACAGGTCATATTTGATGTCTTTGTTATTATGGCATTGTGTAAATGATATAATAATGCAAATATGTAAAAAGAAAATTGCAGTCGTGAATAAAAATATTAGCTTAATTGCTTATTCCGAATACGCAATTAAGCTTGGTAAATATGTAAAGACCCTGCAAAGTCATATAATTAATATCTTAAATTTAATTAAAGTCGTAGTAGCGTCAAGTTTCTCGTGATATTTCCACGATTAGATTGTAAATATAAGCAGAAGTATTAATCTAGTGGCTTTGCCTAGGAAATACAATAATCGAGAATGATACCTGCAGGGGCTACGAATTAGTTTCACACAGATAATTCTCTATTGCTCAGCTTACAAAGCGATACTTCGATCGAACAGTGAAACCAGATCGTACAATTAGGAAGCTTCACACTGAAAGCTCGGTAAATACGCGATGAGAGCTCGATTTCATGCATACAATTCGGACTATTTGGCAGAATATTTGAACAATACATAATTTATAAATATGATTGTGCGAGTATCATACTCGTGCAATTTTAACGTTTTTATTTAACAGAAAATATACTATTATACTTCCAAGCAGAGATTAAATGTGATATAAACTAATATAATTTTAAATAATAATATCTATAAGTATGGAGCTTATTGAGTAATCGTTGAAGTTATTTGTCAGTCATATTTAGCAGCAAAAATGTTAGTAGTTTTAGTAAATAACTAATTTGTATAAACTATTACTATACATTTAAAATTTATATTAATAGTTTTTAAGTCAAAAAAGTATTTGAAATACCTTTCGTTCATGATTTAAATTAATTTCAAAATAAAATTATATTCTACTCCTCATATTTAATTTTGATTTTGTAAGAAGGAAAAAAGAGATTTATAAGATTTTCATAAAGTATACATATGTAGTAGTAGACAACCACGATCAAGATAAATTCGTCATGTCAAATAGTTTTATATATATTTATATAATAGTTTGTTAAATAGTTCTTTCGTATTCTAAGATGTATAGGATGTAATTAAGATTTTTAATTTTTAAATATTCTAGCTACTATTACTTTATAAAACAATTCGTGCAGAATCGTGTACTCAGCGAATTTAACAAATTCGCGATAAATATTTGATAAACATATATTGTTGTTTTATATATCCCTCTTTTCAGTTCAGCCACTTTTCGTTCGGATAACAACGCTACGATTTTCCGGATATACGCTAGAGAACTAATATATTAATATGAAGCTTCAAAAGAGGCTCCGGCGGGATTCCCTTCGAGCACATAAGATGGAAATCGACCCCGACTCGATAATCGCGCGGTCGAGTACGAGAAGTTGACGGGGGCCGAGATAAATCTCAGAATTTAATATCCTTCGAGAAAGTATGTAATATTCCCTAAAAGCCTGCCTCACCCCGAACTCTGCGAACCGATCGGTTTCAGGGGTTACACGTTTTTTGTTTAAAACCGGGAAAAGAGCGCGCTCTCTGCGCCTCGTAACGGTTTCGCATCAGAAAAAGACGCTTACCGTGCCGACGACGCCGACGGGATGACGACGGGCAGCTAGGTGGAAAGGACGAAAAGGAGGGATTATTGATGGGCCTCGATAGATAAGACGCGAACGAATCGCTGCTGGTGTAATTACGAAATGGCTGTTAGGAACGTTGGCGGTTACTCCGGCGTGAACCGATCCATCATCCTTCGTCGCTCTCTCTCTCTCTCTCTCTCTCTCTC
>NW_017277082.1:483258-530899 GCF_001594065.2 Cyphomyrmex costatus | reverse complement strand
CCTCTCTCTCTCTCTCTCTCTCTCTCTCTCTCTCTCTCTCTCTCTCTCTCTCTCTCTGCGGAGTGATGCAGAACTCTCGCCCTCCCCCTCCCTTCTTTACTGCCGAGCACTTTTTCCTCTCTCCGGACTGCCGGCTGATTTCATTTGCGCTTTAACGCCTTCCAGATGATCAGGGGATGGCCTAGCGTAATTACCATGAAGTGGCTTTCATCGGGCTGCGCCCGTCGTTTTATGCTTGCTGCGCCACAGTCATTGTTCGTAGATCGCCTCTTTCCTTTTGGTCTTGCCTTCCTTCCAGCAGAGATTGATCGTAGATCATTGGCGACGTTATCGTGTCGCCGCCCGACGATGACTGACGGAAGTTATAGGGAATATCGGAGGGCATCGCGATTTCGAAAATGAAAGGTGGAAAATGAAGCTTCGATAACGACAGCTTTCGAGAGGAGTTGATATTCCATCCCTCGACACTTCTGCCACGCAATTTCCTTGTCGAAAATTTCAATTACAAATCTCGAGTAGCGGTATAAATGAAATGACTGTTGTAGTTATGTATCGACACCACGTCAAAATAAAAGTGATTTTATAAAACTTTTCATCGACGAACCTTAAGATAGTACAAATAAAAATATGTGTTTCTTAGTTTTTAATCTTAATAAACGCATTTACACAGCATAGTTTTTTTTATTGTGTCTGTAGTCTTTCAATAATCAATAATTGTGGATCTTATTTGAATTTGACTTATTTAAATTTCTTTTCTATCTTAAATACAATCACGATTCATTCCTACACGCAGTATACTTTATCCGGGAGCAGTCTTTAAGAAAATAGCACAATTTACAATTATTTCTATATATACTACTGCATAAATGCATTTTTAATTGCTTCAAAGAAACGCGTGTTTTTTTTTATCATTTTAAGATTACTTTTCTTTTATAAAATCATAGTAAGATTCCTCTGGAACAGACATCTTTAGGACATCTCTGATAAATTTGTGTTGTATGAAATTAATACGTATGAAGAAATAATTGAATTAATTAATTAATTAATTATTGAATTTCTTCACATATTCACTGATTGTACAAATATTTTCGAAATGATTCACCTATACCTAAGAACATGTATTAATTATTGCGACTAACACTTCTTTCATCAGTTCTTTTCGTGTATCTCAAAGATTTAATTATTGATATCTTTAATTAAGTCTCGATCGCGTTTTCTGCCGATACGATTTACACCGGCGAACGTCGCCTTCTTTCCTCTTACAGCCGACGTTCGTCGACGGGCTACGTCATTCGTTCCTTTCTCTCTCTCTCTCTCTCTCCGCAAGCACTGCCGACGGCGGCGCAAAGTAAACGGAGTGGCGAGTGACGTGTTATTTACCGCCTTGCTGCAATCTCAGCTCGTCGCCTATCCGGCAGCCTCTCACCGCCTTCGCCGTTTCCTCCACCTTCTTCCGCTATTTCGCGATCCCGACTTCCTTCGAGGTTCATCCACTTCTGCTCGTCGTACGGTTAAAAGTCAGCCGCTCGCTACTTTGGCGGAAGTTCCTCTCGCTGCATCCTTCTATCCTCTCGACGTCTCATCATCTTGGTATTTCGCTCCCTCCCCACAACCGTTTCTTCCTCGGATGCGTTCTTATTTTTGAATGATAGATTCGCACTCGCGAAAGATCGGCGATAACAATCGGATTGTAAAACGCAGAAACGACGACGACCGAGATGAGAAACTTCGTGAACTCTTAGCTACTTACAGAACAAACAATCCGACGTCCGTGCACGTCATCATCCTTACCACACAGTTCAGATCTCTCGTTCATTTATTTGTCTTCTTTTGCCAAGACACCATTATCTTTTTTCGGAAATAGGATCACCGTTCGATGTCGAGCGTAGTATTATTTCCCTTAATGCGACCTACAAAATTAACGTTGTCGGGCTGAAACTTCCAACATACTCTCAATTGTACGAAACAAATGTTCCTGGCGCTCAAAGATCGTCCTTATTTATAAGCAGCGAAAACAAAAGGTGACCTCATTGCACGAACAAAATAATATTTGCAAGATAGAGACGAGCATTTTGAATTGAAGACAAATGCGTTTATACGTTATTCTAAAAATTATACTCGTGAAAAAAAAAACAAATACTGTGCGTCAATTAATTCTAATAATAATAATAAAAATATATAATATAATTGAAATAGCTATATGCGACCGTAAATCTATAAAGTGAAAAATGTTCATTAAAATACGTTCGAACGTATTTTTTTTATAATAAACGATGTAAGTATTTTCCGCTCAGAATTATTGTCGCATATAACTAATGTCCTTTGGATTATCACATGTATCTTTATGCATTATTATAATTAGAATTAATTGATACACAATATTTGTTTTTCACGTGTATAATTTTTAAACTCGTATATCAATCTGTTATCATATTCATCTTTTATTATGCTCGTTTCTATCTTGCAGACATTTTGCTTCAACTGGAAATTGTAAAAATAATGTACAAAATTTTATTAGATATCTCTCATAATAAATATATACGACAAAAGTACATTTTACACCATTACAGAAATAACAACGTTTAGTAACGATTAGAGTAATATTAGGGTGAAGTTTCCAAGAATTTCCAAATAAGTCTTTACAAAGTTGCAATTATTCTCACATCGGAGACGTAGTCTTCTCGCGTCCGATTGCACGTTCAACCATAGCAAGATTTACAGTCTCTAAATCAACGAAGAAGCCAAGAGAGGAAGATAGTGTGCAACTAAAGAGAACGCGGCGAGAAACGAGACTAAAATGTATACGTACAACAGCTCGTAACGATCTCTCGAGCTACCGGGTCGTTCGTGCGATGCGGTCGGCTCCGTTTTAGACCGATGTGTATACAGTCACAAATATTAATTCCGAGTATCGCGCGCACGGCCCCTTTTCCAGCTTTCCTCCTCCGGACGCGAGCGTTTCTCTGTCGGGGCATCGGGCGTTTATCACCGTCGTTTGTTCCAGGCGATGCCGACACATAAGTCAGGATGATTAACACGCGAGGCGTGCGTGACTGGCTCCGGCTCGAGCGACTCGAATTTTATTCACTTCTCGTTCCCTCGCGCTCTTTCGCCTTTTTGCCCTATCCGCCTGTCTCTTTCGCGCCGACTGTTCGCCATTGGTTCGCCAACCGCGCCAGCAGTTAAGGTCGTGAAGTTTAAATTGCCACGTGCTCACCGCCTCGACGGGTAATTAAGGTCTTCTCCCGAAGAGCGCTCGTCGAACGTTCCACGTCCATATCGCGGACTTTCTCCGGGATAGCTGCTGAAAACCCCTAAGTGGACGCGAGCTATCGAGATTTATTTGACGCATGGGTCAACGGAAGACATATCATCACGATGAATATGACTGGTAATCATGAGTCCGCAGGATATTAATACCGATCTTCCGGAGTGATGGACGTAATTACGTAATATCGAATCCTCCACCTCACTGATTCGTGCCCTTTTCGTCATCTATAGTTATCTAACGATACTTTTAAATTTCGACTCGATAGTAATCAAACAAGAATTAAATTTATTACACAGTTTTGCTGAAGTATCTAAAGATTAAGCTAAATGTAGAAATAATTATATTAGGACATTAAAATAATATTATGAAATATATGTAAAATGTTCAAACTAGTTATTAAAATATCAAAACTTTTTACAGCACATTGTTCAGTATATTTGAGATTTCTATATGATTGTTGATGGTTCAACAAAATTATTTTGTGTATATCCAACTATTGAATACTTCAGTAAAAACGTATTTTTCGTCTATCTAAAGAAAGTAATCTCGGTAGATATATATTTTTGCATGTAGTATTTTTATATACATGTAATATAAAATAATGTTAAGCAATAGGTATTCACTGTAATGTATAATAATATAACGAAATAACGATGTGTGTGTAAAAATAATGGAAAAAACTATGTTACCATGCATAATACACACGTAAAAAGAAGGAAATAACAGAATGTCTGAAATCATTACGTTTTCAAACAAGTAGAGTGAACTGCGTGCAATTACTCCATCATGGAGTACCATCCATAAGTTGAATGAAAACATACCTCGAGGAGGTAATAAAGATTCTTGCCTTGGCAATTCCTTAGATTTGAGAGCTCCTTAGCTAGGAACTCAGAAAATCGAGCAGTTTCAAACTTCCTTTAACTACACTTGGCTAACGTATACACTAACGTGTAGACATAACGTCAAATATTGTGGTATGCCTTACATAGTATGATCTTATCCTATCGCTATACGATAAGTATTACTTACTACAGCAATATGCTGTTATATGAAAGTACGTTTTTGTCAGGCCATCCGAAGAGACACTCAGCTATGAAATGTATATTTTGCATGCAACAGTATACTCCTACTAAAATTTATTGTTAGTACACTGCAGTTGTAATATCTTACGTGGCATGTAATTACAATGTATACTTATCACATACATCTCGCTATTATAACGTCGTATATGTTAAACGTTAGCATATATTACAACGAAGTAAAACGTAAACATATATTACAAGAAAGTATGGATTTATCGTACACTCGCGTGTAATTTAGGAAAGATATACATATACAGCCACTCAAAAAAGAAACAATCGATAGCAATGTTACGATTGATTTCGCAGATATCCAAAGTAGGATGGTAATTCGTTCTTTAGTATAGTACGTTGTGCTGTGTAACCTCTCTCTCTTTCTCTCTCTCTCTTTCTCTCGCTTTCATCCTGTCTTTCCCTCCCTCCTCTCTCTCTATCTCTCTGTCGTATTTGCTTAATGCATAAGCAATTTCCATGTCGGAGGCGCCACAGACAGTTTCCTATAATAACCCACTTATAGCGGCCCGACGATGAACTATTGTCGCGACTCGGCCAATTTCATCCGGAATTGCGACTGCCGCACAATCGCAAGACACCTCGAGGCATCTTGACCCAGAAAACGAGGCTGGTTTCCACGAGCTACGAAGACAAATGAAACGAAAGAGGGATGCAAACGAAACGGAGAGATTTTCGTTTAGACGTTTGGAAACACGATACCGTTGGATCAATGTGGCCAAGGGACAGTATATATTCTGCGAGAGAGATAAATCAAAGGATGGAAATGGGCGATATTACGCGACATGCTGGTGGCTTCGTAATAATCACAAAATGATAAGTTAAGATTTCCGCTTTAAAGCGACAAAAAGTAATAATCTATGTACTAAAATGAAAATATATACTAGACAGTGTGAATACTTGATAGTAAAATAAATTTATTATTTTCTTTTTCTCTTTTTTTTTTGCTCTAAATCAGTATCGTCATTTTTTAATATTATGTTTTAAATTATGTTTTCGTCGTTTATCATTACAAATGAAAATGATCTAGCCGGTAACTTACGCAGTAATTTATTACATAATTAAGGAAAACTGATAAAATAATAATTAAAAAAAAAATTTTAGTTATTTTATTTTATGCATTAGTATAGAAAACATAATTACAGTCTATGCATAAAATTATCACAAAAACAACAAATTTTACTAAAATTACTAATAAATTACAAATCGTCAAATTAAATCTGACAGTAATTTTACGTTTCAAATTGTCATTCTATTGTCCATTATTAACTTCCAACTATAACAAACGTTAGTGATAGACAATGATACGTAATATAAGATAGGAAAAAAAAGAAACTTGATAGGGAAACTTTTGCTTTAAATTAATGTAAGAAATATTGAAATTTTATAAATTTAGGTGCGTAAGACAGTGAATGAAGAAAAAAGAGTAAACTAGTGAAATAGAGCCGGGAAGAATTGTTCGAACGAGCGACAGTAGTTTTGCTATATCCTATCAAAGATCGCTTTTACGGGTCGTTGCGTTCCACAAATCGGTCGTCGGTTTCATTGGCTCCACACCCATGACGACACATGGTGGTTACGCATCGTTGCGTTTCGCCTTGCGGAAACGGCGGTTTTATGCATTTCACAATAAAGAGGAAGAGAAAGGAGAGAGCGGGGCGTGGGTAAAAAGAGATCGAGAGAGCGAACGGGTTTGTGCGGAACGTGCAGGCGGAACGTGCAAGCGAAAACCGTGGAATCGCGACGAGCGTAATCAACGGCATATTAAGCTCTTTGCACGTCAAACTTGGCTGAACACCCCCCTCCTCTCCCTCCTTCCTGCCCTCCGCCTCATACCTTTCAACTAGGATTCATAACGCAACTCATCAGGCAAATGCACGATCGATATCGCGCACCAAGCGCGAGGGAACTGCTACCGCCGTCTAATAACCCTGCAAATATCGTATCTTAACCCGACTCCCATCCCACTCTGTTGCTCCCTCTTGTGTAGTGGTTCCGTCTCCACCCTCGTCCCGGTCGAACGAACGTAGCTATCATGTTTGTTCGGTCAATGTGACGGACGTATAGTGCTACTCCGGATGGGCGAATGGTATCCCAAATCAATAATCGGCATGCATGCGGAGGATGTGATGTGTTCCACTATCGATGGAAAATATTTTATAATGGCAGGCTCTTTTCGATGAGTCTGAAATCGATTTCTTTCTTCTGTCGAATTTCTATCGAAGATAAGAACCAAAATGTAATTTTAAGAGAGCTCTCTCTCTCTCTCTCTCTCTCTCAGTTGTGTACATAAAAAAATATCTTTATTTATCGACATAACGGATATGCGACTAATGCGACGACTGTAAAATACAATTCTTGTACGTCTGGCATTGAAAATTCGTCGAAATTATCCACATCGCAGCCGTAACCGAACGGAATATGTATGCGCAGGCAGAAACGCAATCAGCGAATTCATAAGACACTAATGCCGTGAATCGCACGTAGCGGACGATGGACGATGTGAATAGCGCTAATCGCTCGTCATAATAACAGCCGTGTCACCCTGTTACTCGCGCCGGGTATTATCCGACGATAATCAACGGCCCATAATTGCGGGGTACTCCCATTTACGGGGTTAATTGTTCTGCTGCGATGATTATCGCTCGTTGTTACTCGTGTGTTTTACACCCTTAACGGTCAGCTCGCGCGGGGGAACGTCACGCGGCTGTTTTCTTACGATGTCCGCGATACATTAATTGCCATTACGAACGATGCGATTATCACGAAGCGCATCGCGAAATTCTATCGCGCTGATCGCAACCGATAGCGTTTAATAAATCCATTTGTCAAACACGTATCTCATGATCATTAATAGAGATATACATGAAATGCGAATAATGAGATAAAAAATTTTATGTTCGTGTATTTAAAAAGTACATTTTTAATTGAAACACTGTATATAATTCCATGGAAAAAGAATCAGCATACCTATTTTATTTGTATGTATATAAATGTGTACACATACAAATTTACATTGAAATATTTAAGCATTAAATCCAGTATTCTTAGTTCTTATTACAAAACCGTTTTAAATAACGTTTTAGAAACGTTAATACGATATTCTGTGATTGGTTTATGACATCTCAAGACTGTACTTTAAGAGAGACGGTCTGGATATTAGAACTAGCTATGAATACTGGTCTTATAGATTTACTTTAATCAAAAATATTTCTCTTAACTAATTTATTCTCGTCGGTCCAATGCGAATAGAAAACGCTTATACAGGACTGCACAAAAATCTGGGTTCAAATCCCAGCTAAGATATTTTTCGCAATAAATTATTCATAGTCTTTAAGACTCTTATTAATATTAAAATTATTAATATTCTTGTATTAATATTCTAGTCTAATTCTATTCATAATTGCGTTTCAAGACTGAAAAAGATTTCGACACACGGTTTACAGAATTGGACATATTTGTAAAATTCATACTGAATAGAAAAACGCAATTTTGGAAGGAAGTTTAATTATATATATAAAGCACACACCACCACCACTAAGATTTTCACTTTGATTGATATATTTCCGGTCACACTACAAAAATACAAATTAAAATTTTAGTTCTATATGTTAATTTGCATAATCTTAAAAATATATATATATGTATTTATGTTCTTTTTTAATTGATGATAAACTATCTTTTTTTCACTTAATTTTCGTTGAGGAAATCTGACGGATTAGATTTAATCAGAGGAAGGGAATTACGGAAAATGACACGACAATTTTACATATCATAGATTTCCTACTGTGTAAGATAAAGAGTTAAATATGCCCAAGTCGAGAGCTCGCAGGTTTTGCCGACGCCATTGAACGTGCTGCGGTCCGATTTGTTATTTATCAGGAATCTTGTCGCTGAGAAGCGGCCACAACTGTCCGGGGTTGTTCCGTTTCAGGGTTGGCGACGTCCAAGTTCATTACGGCGGTCGGTGTAACCGCTTCGCATATGCTCCAGCATCGGCGGGAATCAGGGTCCCCAGGGGTCCTGCACACCAGTACTCGCCTCTTCGCCTCCCTCTGACCGCCCACCCGACCACCCCTTTTCCTCCCGCCGCTATCCCACCAACGATCGCCGCAGCCAACACATTTCCCGGTACGCGCGTTATGATATTGCTATATTATGCTAATTACGCAGTGGCCGCTCACGGTCAATGGTGCATACTAATGGCCATAGTCGCGCAACGAGGTGCCATTGCGATTGATCAAAGCTGCTCTGGTTATGCTAATTCAAGCTCAACCTGGCGAACGCAAAGCGCGGAGAGCGGAGCGAGGGTGGATGATGGAAGATGATGGAAACGCGGGAACGGATGATGACGAGGACAAAACAGTTCTGTGATATCAACGGAATCATTATATTGTCATTTTGTCACTGCAATTAATTGTTATAACAAATATTGATAATTTTGAATTATTTTTTCAGGATGTTCCGTAATGTTAATTACTATAAATTTTATTTTATAAAATCTAATTGCATGGGGAATTAGAGAACTATCCAAAATGTGATTGATGCATCTAAAAATAATCTTGTTGAAACATGAAATAAAAAAGAAAGTTCAGATTAAAGATTTGTAAAATTACATATCTATTTGAGATTTAGAGAGAATAACATTATATTTTTGATTTCTAAAACAAATCATAGAGGATGTATAAAGAGTATACCATATGTGCTTTTCAATCTAGCTAAATCATGTTGCGGAGAAAATATTACGCCGACCGTGAAGTTGTAAAAGCTGCTTTAGGAGATGTGCAGGATGATAAACAATCGCCATTTCCATCTGTCAAGAATAGAAAGAGAGAAGGAGAGAGGGATGTGTATGTGTAGGTGCGGAAGAAAAGTATAAGAGATAGGAGCAGAAAGCTGTCTAACAGGAGAAATCGGAGAAAAGGCAAGGTAAATGGAGAAACACGTCAAGACGCACGGAAGAAGCTAATGCTTTGTGCGGTGTTATTCGAATATTTAATTAATACGTGAGGTAACTTAATAACTAATAAGTCGCTCGACGAAAACGCTATCTTGCCTTCGTCTTCGTGCTCGTTCAACGAACACAGTGTCACCCGGTGATTAAAGACTATAATTGAAAATGATGATGATAGCGAAGGAGCAGCATTCTCTACTTGGAACACGATGCGAAGTTCCAAGCTTTACAAGCACAGTGAGCAAAATCATTGACTTAAATATGAGAGAGCATAGAGATAAAATAAATTAAATAAACAAATTTACAGAAAATAAGGAGAATTTTGTCTCTTATATTTAGAAAAGTAAAATTTTTAAAGATTTCCTTTGCCAAAACAATATTTTTATAAACCGTAATATTTGTAAATTATAATTATATTAATAAATAATACATGCAATCTGAATTATATGGAATATTTGTTTTTAGTTCAATTTTATATTAAAAATACAATATATCACATAACATCGTACTTTTCTCTGTGTTTTAAATAACTTATAACGCGTAACGTCTATATCTTCATTTAATCGATATGTTATAATATGTTAAAAACATTGAATATCATTTCCTATCGTATAGAAATAATTGTAAATTTTTTATATGACAGTAAAATTTTATTTTCGATCTGTATGGATTAACGATTTTGTTCACAATTTTGCCTCGTGTGCGCTATCGCATTTTTCACGATTTCCAACTTCCTTCTATCGCGAGGAAAAGTGGGCGTGTAAGGAGAAAGAGACGGTTAATGCACACGAAATGGAAATTTTATGCGATCACATTCACGTGCTCGATAAGTGTGTTTTTTATAGCAATAATTTCTATTCGCCTGAATTTTTGGCGAAAACTGCGATTCTAACGTGTTCTGTAAGCTAAAGAAGAAGAGAATAGGAATATACAGAATCTCTTTATGTTTGTAAAATATCTGAAAATATTTTCATAATATTTATAGCGTTTTATGTTTTTATCGTTTTTACAAATTTTTATATAGAACTGAGAGCAATTTTATATAAATAAAAATATACATAATATAGAAACATGATTAAACGAAGAAAATATTTGAGTATTACTTAAAAGAACAGTTTTACTGAAGTGTCTCTAAAAGTTAGCTAGATACAGATCCAAGAACAATTTTGTTACACTATCAAAATAATTACGTAGGAATCTCAAGCATGACGAGCGATGCCGCAAAAAGTTTTAATCATATCGAACCAGTTTGAACATCCTATACTTAACACTCAAACTGGTTGCTACAATGTCAAAACTTTTTGCAACATTGCTCATCATGCGTGAAATTTCTACACTTTAAAAAATGTGAGAGTGGATTTAATTGTACGGCATTTGTATAATTCTCCCTGTTTTAGTGTAATATTAACATCAACAGGATAAAAATTTAAAACTCTTGACGTTTATATCGACATCATTATGGTGGAATTTAAAACCGCATCATGTTAATATCAAACATCAACATGAGGATATAATATGTACATATAAATAACACCGTATGATATAAATTCGCTTCCATATTTTTTAGAGTGTTACATAATTACTTTGATAATCTTATAAAATTTTCAGATTTTTTGTATTTTTAGATACTTGAGTAAAATCGTTATATTCGTGTATAGTGATGTATCAATGATAAAAGAGACTATTAATTTATATCACTTAACTTATAAAATCGAGTTAATTTATATCAGTTAATGTATAAAATCGGGAAAAACAGAACAAATTGGAACTATGAACCCAAATTTGGGAGAGCGCAGCTGCGTTTCACACCAAGTGTCCCTGTACGATTTTTATAATGAGTCCTCAGGCTATTGCATGAATAAGGCATTCGGAATAAATTCGCCGTAAAGACCAGTGGATTAAATCGCTCTGGATATTGCGTTCGGGATATTTTAGCTGATCCACCGACCGCGTAATTTGAGCAGATTCACGAGACAGGCCTGATCGATCGGGTACTGGTCTCTTATTATCGTTCAGGTGGCTTTCTCCACGTAAAACAAGCAGTCTGCTTATATACGTATACGGTCAAGTGTAATCGCGTTTACGACGTCGGTCGGATTTTGTACGCGGAATCGGGCGGTAAATATTTGAAACGACCCGTCATTAGGCATTAGCCGTGCCCTACCGGCAGGCCACACTCTTAAGCTTCCGGCCTCAAGGAGGAAATCCCAAGCTCGCAACGACCGGACTCGCATTCGTGCATCTAGCAGGACATAGACACGCGCGCACGAATACTAAGGTCTGCTACGGTCATTTCAGGGGTCACGGAAAACAAACGGTGAATACAACAAAATCCGCTACGAGAATTGTCGCTAAAACCACGGCTATTTCGGCATTAAGAGACCAGCGTCATCTTGATCAATGTCGATGTGACGATTCTCCACTAGAATGTTCAGTACAAGGTCCTTTTACGGCGGGATATAATATTTAGATAACACAATAGTAGCTCCTAAAGGATAAGGGGTCGTCTAATTTATGAATATGGAACTGTATAATTATAATTATACTCTGTTCCAAATTAATAAATTAAACGACTCTTATCTTTTAAATGTTATCATTGTGATACTTAATAATTAAGTTTAAGATCTATATTAAATTATCTGCATATATAAATACTTCTTAAAACATTAGATTAAATTAAACATTACATTATCATACAATGTGAGATTAGAATTATAATTTTATAATGTTTATCCAACCATATCTATGCATTAATATTAATCTAATTAATAATGTACATCTTTTATATTTTTTAAACGTTTCCTAAAGCTTAAAAAATTATTCTCAATTATTTCCTCGAAAAATTCGACTCGCGAATGTATATTATTTTCAACGAATTTAAATTTTATTATTTTTTAACAGCATATTGTATATTTTAACTCTAGATTATTCCATTTTATTCTATTAGTTACAAAAATTAATTAGGATCTTTCTAAGATCCTCGAGAAACTCCGTATGTCGTCAGCAATAGACGCGCATTAGATTTTACTGCGATCGGAAGTGACAATAACCAATTTTGCGGCGGCAAAGAAATCAGCAGGTTTCAGGTCGACGAATCCCATGATGTTTCGCGCGAGGAAAGTTTGATTCGTTTTTCCAGACCGGGCTGCGGGCGCAAGAGGACACCTACGTCACCGACGTATTTTACGCAAAGTTTCCGGGTAACGGCAACAACTTCTATTATCTCGGAATTCCTCGTATCGAAAGTCGGGAAAAGAAGAATAAGGATCGCGCGGCGCGAAGGAGGCTCGGGCTCTGGAATATACTGGGGGAAGACAGCGGTCGAGAGAGAGAAAGGCGAGGTCGAGGGTTAGACAGTTCTTGCACTGTCAATAACACTCCCCCGGGGCGTGATAGATTGGCCCACCCTCGCCATCCGGCCACCATTTATCTACTTTTTGTCCCACACACTTTCGTCTTGTGGCCACCGTTGCCATCGGCGGCGATACCAAGAGTGTTTACCGCCGTGGAAACTAGACGAGAAAGACTACCGATGAAACACCTTGCACTTCTTCTTCAAATGTCCCTCCGTCAAACGCTCGCTGGGGAATCGACAGTTTTGGCCCAATTGAGCCAAAAAGAGATCTAATTAACGAATTCAAATTAATTAGCACGACCGTCCTGCATTATTTGACTTAAATCCAGAATTAATTGATTGAAACTTTGTATTTCTGACTTAATTTTAATTTTTATAACCTACTGAAATCGCATTTTTTCTTTAAAAACATTATTGTACAATCGTGAAAAAAATTACGATTTATAACTTCATAATATCACGTATAAATTTTGCATAAGCCATGTAAAACATTATAAAATTTTATGCCTTCATTTCGTAAAAGTTTATTCTTTCGTTTCTGACTGGAGCTATGTATAATTGCAACACATTAAAATACATATATTGTAAATATGAAATATTTTTTAATCAATAATTAAATTTATTAACGTATGTTACATTATGCAATAGTATTCGTTTCGTAATCTCTAAATTTTATTTTTTTAAACACGCAAAATTATATTCTGATAAAAGAATTGTTTTTTCATCCAAATCTTTCTTCCAAAAGTTTGCAAAAAAATTAAAGACTTCGACTAAGTTGGGTAGGAAAAAGATTTAATTATCCGATCTGAATTAATTAATACGGTCGTCTTACTATTTCAATTGAGCCAAATTGAAGATGATTCAATACTAGCAACACCTTGATATTGCATTTACATAAAAGTGAAATCAATCGAGATAATTACAACAGTACGACAAGTGTGACACATGAAAATATCAAGTGCTATATTTACCTTATACTTAAGATCTTTTCCTTTTCACAATTCTCGTCATGCATAGTTATCTATTTTATCCCGCAAATCGATCAAATGACAATCAAATCGTACAACAAAGAACGCGCACCGAAATTAAGATTCGATAGTTCCGGAGATATCATTGAGATCAATTTCGCGGCATGGCCGCAGCAATCCGATCCCATTCGCGTGGACATTGTAAGGGGATATCCGTGAGATAACTTCGCCGACTTCGATCCTCTTCCCGATAAGAAAAACGAAAGAGATCTCTGAAAAGCCTGAAATTCATTGGCGAATAGTTACAGAATACCCGACATTCCCGACGTCGGCGCGGTCGATCGAGAAAGGGGGAGGGGGGACAGGAGGTCGAAGAGGAAGAGGGACGCCGATTGAAAAAGTTTGCAGGCCCTGTCCCTTTCACGCGCTCTCTGTACCTCTCTCCCACGAGGCCGGAGAGTTCGCACAAGACAGATAGATATTCCTCGAAATATCGAAAGCCATAGACTATAAAGCAGAGAATTCCGATAATTCAAAAGTAAGATGTTCATCTTGAGAAGAAATCGAATTAGAACCACGCTTGTTGGGATCCGCCTGACCTCCGCAATTATATTTAATTAGAGAAGACTAACAGGTTTGTCTCGACGTATCGATTTCTTCACTCACCCTTTTCAAAAATCTCCCCTATCTCCCTGCGCATGTCATCTCGATATCCTTGCGGTATTTTAAGCTCTACTCAGATTATACTTCACGTCGGATTAATAAAATTTAACGAGCTGAGCTCCGCGAAAACATCTCTCTCGCCCAATTACGTTATTTTCTTTAAAGTGCACCTTCATCTTTCACTTTCTACCTGTCTCTTAAGTAGAGCTTTGTTTAATTAATGTGAAAAATAATGCTTGTAACAAATAGTGCTTACAAGTATGTCGAATATATTTATTATTGTCGCATCATTATTATTTAATATCTAAATTAAGCATATAATTCTTTCTCTTTTAAACAACAGTTTGTTAAAATCATCTCGATATGATTGCACATTATATTGATTTTATGAAAGTATGTAGCAAAATACGTAAGAAGATTATGTTTATTTAGTACTTAATCTAAAGTTCTGCATCAAAATGCAATTCTTATACGCGAAAATATTGATTTCCAGAATTTGAAAATAAATGGTGAACGCGACATGCGTTCAAGCACGACAAAAGTAGCACACGTTCACGGATGATCAGGATGATTACTTTCCCAACGAAATAGTGTGAACCGACGAGAGGAGAGACGGTAGAATTCATAGACGGTGGAAATGGTAGGTCGTCGGTGGAACGCCAAGTTGATAATTGGAAATTCATGAGATTCCCAAACTAAGTTGTTCTAATCTGTTTCATCCCTGCACGACCATCTGACCTCACTGCGTGGCCGCAAACTGTGAAAGATTAGGAAACGTCGCGCTTCCAACATCCTCCATTCCTATACGTATATATTCATTCGTCCTAAGAGAGAATTGCTTGGTAAAACCAAAGAGAGCTATCAGCTAAATTATAATACTATACTGTAATTGAAAAGTATTATCTCGTAATAAATAGGAAAGCATTGATTAAATATGAATGATTCATTACAATTATTATTCTAAAATCTTAAATAAATATGACAGTTTCATATTAATATAAAAGACTGACCCAGATACTACACAATTTCATATTTATACTATTATAATAATTGAAATATTTCATTATTATATTACAATTCTCTTTTAAAATGGAAATGCTATTGAACTACTTATATACCTTTAGTATTATAAACATATTGATGTAAAAAAAAAAATACTAGGACACTTGTAAATAAAATACAATAAAATGCAAAATCAAATATTTATTAGATAACGTAAACAAAAAATGTATTAAATGTTAATTAACATTTACACGAGAAATAGCGATGTAGTTTACACTTGTTGAATATTACAATAGTACTCTATATCTTAAAAGTAAAACCCCTACATTTAATTACAATCGATATGACAAACTTTTTCACGTAAAACATTTTTAGTATTTTTAGAAAATGTGTAATAATCTTAAAATGTAATTTCGATGTATTTAAGTGCTCATATCGAGCTAATTCCCTTTTGAGGTACAAACGAATGACGCAGCTCAAAGTTCAGTTCTTTTCAGAACGTCCTTTCGTAAGGACGTTCGACCTCGTCGAAGTTAAGAACTCGGAGCGGCAGTCAACGGTAATCTCAGGAGGATAATGGGTGGTCTGGGAGTGTATTGTGCGCGTCTTAGGCGATTCGCAAATGAGAACAATGGTCCGGGCGTAGGTTAATGACCAATCTCGAGAAGGCGGGCGAAATTTCGACGTTAGGTGCGAATCGAGCCGGTGACTCCGAGGAGAACTTCCATTGACTAACAAGAGCTCGTCTCAAAAGCACTCGAGACTTTTAAGATAAAGTTTTTAGTGATACTATATCATTGAAAACATTTTCTTTGCAATACTTCCATAGGCACTGTTATATATCTCAAATTACGATGTATATTGTGTTCTACATCATTCGCTGTTCCTTTTACGTATATAGATTCTTTAATTGGTATCTATAAAATAATCGTTTTTGCAGATCAGAACGATTTTATGCAAAAGCTTATAAGGAATAAAAAATAAAATTTCTTTTACAGTTAATTTCAAGTGGGTTTTACTTGCGTTATAAAAGTTTAAAAAATTTGAAGATTATAACTTAATAATTATAATTTTTATATAGCGCGCCTTGTTTTAATAATTCTCTTACCTTTTATTATATTACAATTATTATTGTTATATTTATTACCATAACACAATTTTCTATTGATATTTTTATTTAGACGTTTGATTTCTACAAACTAGAAAGTAACCCACCAAAATATTATGTGCAAAAATCTCTTTACCCGTATCTTTATCCGTATTGAGTAAGAAATTTACAGTCTAAAATTTTCAAAGAATATTAAGAAGTTGAGGAATATTAAAAAACGTTTTAAACTCTGAATATTTTCATTAGACTACTACATAAGAAACGGCCTTAATCACCAAGCAGATGTGTGCCAAAATTAACTTCCGACTTAAATTAGATGATTAGACTTTCCTCGGGAAGACCCTACTCCGCAAGTCGACCGAGTCGAAGACTTAATTAAGATCTTTAAAGGACTCGGGCGGAGGCCATCTCCCGATCAAGCGCGGTCGGATTGCGCGCGGTAATCGCAGCATCTAGAACGGTAGAACAGTGCGATCGGCTCTCGTATAGAGGAGGACTCCTGGCCAAAAGAGATAGCAGCGGTGCAATTAAGCGTTTAATCTGAGAAGTTCTTGGCCAGATCGGGACCAAGAGACGCCACGTTCGGACGCAATTACAGCGAAGGTTATCGTCGCGGAGCTTCGACAGCGAGATTCGTAGGGCAAGAACTCTGAGGCCGCAGGAAAGGGGGTCTTCGTCCGGCCGGCAACTGGATCCTTGGGATTCCCCTTCCATTGTGCGCGGAAACTTCGGAAATGAAACTGGACAGCGACTAAGGCTAAGGATTTAATCGAAGTACACCGGACACGGGACGACCTAATTTTCTGACGACCGTGAGAGATCCGTAACGCACTCAAGGAGCGGTTGGCGTTTCATGGACCACACCACTATCTCGCGCCCGATGTTCGGTAGCAGAAACGCTCAGGAAACTTTCGAAAGCACGGTTGCAATCGCCGGCTTTTACTAAGTTGCGGACCAGAGAAGAGCATTTTGGATTTGGTGCAAGGAGCTCGTTAAAGAGTCGCTAAGACTCGTTTTAAGCTGCCCGCGAAGAAACTTTTAATCTGCACGAGTGTTTCAGCTATGAAGAAATCCCGTGAAGACTTCGTTTGCGACTTGATTACGAGATTAATTGAGATTGAATTAAAGTAACACCAGCATTAAAGTAAATTTCTATTCTAATCGTTAATTGTTAAAATCTTGCGTTTATTTGACTAAAACGGAATAATTTAGATAGGTATAAAACGTTTAAGGTTGCATAGTATATTCAATCAAATATACAAAATATATACTATTGGTGCAATAGTGTATATTTTGTTGAATACACTATTCAAACTCAATTGTTTATACAATTTGGAAATTTGTGTTAACCCATTCAAAAATATACCTCGCTTTATCTTATATAAATTATCTTATTACCTATTGATTATACATGTTCGTTCTAGAAAGAAGAGTTGTGTAAAGGACCAATTTTAATTAATTCAATTGTATTTAGTCTTTTTTAGATTTGCATATCTTCTCCCGGTATATATATAATTAATAATAATCTATAATATTACGTAACAAATGATAAAATAATTAAACTCGTCAACTGTTGATTATATCACAGTTTCTATTGTTCGTAACGACACATTCACCAATGAAATCTTGTGTACACTATTGAACCTAAGAAGAACATGGTCAATAAGAAAGCCATTTTCTGCTTTCGCGTACCTCGAGGTATTATCAAGGGCGAATCGTGTAGATGTGCCCTTAGCTTCCGATTCTCCTTTGCTTTGGGACGATCGACGTACGGGAGGGAGACGTACGAGGAAGCGAAAAGGAACGAAACGAAAACGTCACCCTCGACGACGCCCGCAATCGTCGTCTTATTGGTTCATCGGAATCACAGAGCGCTCGGCCCGACCCGGCCCGGCCCGGCCCGGCCCGGGATCGCGTGTTGCAACGTCGATTCCGAAGGGATGGAAGCGGGCCTCGGTGCCAGTCGGTGTTCCTGGGACGGGTTCGGGGTCCCTCCCAGGCCATTGGTTATTCATGAAGCCCCGCTTCGAAATTGAGAGACACAACGAAGCGTTACCAGGGATAGTCGAGCTATCGATTGTCTGGCAGTTACTTCAACGAATACGCCCATTTATCCATTTTCCCCCGATTTCGTCCGCGACCAAAGTGAGATCGAGAAACGTCACTGACGTCTGATCGTTTATACGCTTCTCAAACGTGGAGAGAGGAAACGGAAACGCGATTGTGAAACGATAGTCGTGAAATAAGGGCTGCTCACAAAATACTGGTGACTTGTTAGTCCAAATCTATTTATTTAAAAATATATATATAAAATAATAATAAAAGTAATAAAATAAAATGCACATGTCATAAAATAAAATAATAAGCGAAGAAAAATTAAAGTGTTGCTTTTGATGCAATTTCACATTTTTATTCCTCGAATGTAGGCAATAATTATGATATGCTACAAGTATTGTAATTTGACTATAATTTTAAGTGGAAAACAATTTATCTAATCTATTTCTACGTTAAATGTTACTTTTTAATTCTACTAGTATCTATAAAAATGAGATTAGGATATTAAGAATAATATATACAATATAGTCTTTAAAATAAAAACTTTCAATATATGTCATGAAAGTCAATGTGCGCTAATTCTCTTTCATATACCTAATTTAAAGCGGAAATTCCAAAACTTCAAAATAAATAAATAAAAATATAAATAACTGTTCCCTCTTTACATGACTCGTATAATCCTCCTATTAGAAGATTGTAGGACTAACGAATAATCTGATCGTGTATCGTTCTAAATGCGAGACATTCTAATGCGGAGGAAGTAATTTCTTGAATAATGCAAGTCTCTTCCATGTATATCATATATACTTAGCTTTGCCGTTCCGGGTACACGGAATGGTAAAAAAAGCATACAGATCGCGTGGACTTTATGATAATAAAGAAATCAGGTTGACAACGAGGAAGATATTTTTGTAAAAAAAATGCTGTATGCATTTTTTAACAATAACAGTTTGAGAAATTTCACAAACTTAGATTACAATATCCGTCGCAATAAAAATAATTAGCGCAAATAACTGTGCTATTAGAAGTAATCTCATTGCCACCTGAACTTTGCTCTATATTAGCGGTTTATAAATAAGTTCACCGATTTCGCCAGTATAAGAACACTTACGTCAAGCAAAGCTAAAGGTCAAAAGTACTGGCGCAAAAGTACTAGCTGTTCGACGTCGATCAAAATTTTAATGTTTGTAAGTACCAATAAATCTTGGAACGTAATAAAATATTTGTTGCAACGGGCGCTTAAAATTAGATGCGCGTCAATAATTTTATTTGATCAATTTATCTGTCTTATATTGATTAGCTGACAAACTATGAGATTGTATTATTTGTATTACATTGTAACACATTTTTTATTTCTCTTGGCAACATCGTGTACAGTTTCGACTATATTCTAAACACAAATACAATCATAAACATGTCGATCAAATAATAGATTTCCTTTGTAGTGAATTGTGTGTAAGATTTATAAAAGTAAATTATTAGTACGTTCAATTCGATTAAGTATATAATCGGTAATATCAACCCTTGTAGAACATAGCAAGTGTATTCAGACATACATATCTATTCAAATGTAGAGTCACCAGTTAAATAAAGAAGTAAAAAGATGCAAATAACTTAGGTAAAAATAAACTATTTTATTAGTTATTATTTAATAGTAATAATAATGGCAATGTATATCCCAGCTCGAAGTGATTTCTGCGTCAAATACGACGAAATAATCTTTGAAACGTATCGTGCCGGTGAATCCCTACAAGAATATCAATGTCACGGAATTACGACCGTCAGTGAGACCAATGTAAGGCGCATTCGTGTCCCGCGAAGTGAGCGACTAAGTGATTGCCATCAGTGGCGGCTTTCCCACAGGAGCGCGTTCTTATTCTGCAATCCGGATGTGACATTTACTATCAATTTACGGCGTCGCGGGCTGTTAAGCACGACCCGCGACATACATACATATATATATATATGTATATATATATATATATATATATACACACGTGTCCGTTATGTACAAACACATGTGTGTCTCGTAAAGATAGCGATTGCTATAACTCACCCTTTTGAAACACATCCACTTTGATTTTTCTTTTGAAAACATAGTTCTCTAATCACTTTTTAAGTAAAATAAACAAATAAAAAATATTACAAACCAATTTTTTTCTAATATAATAGAGGTATAAATAGATACTTCGAAGTGTATATATAAAGATTCTAAATTAATTATTATAAAAATAAAACAATACGTAGCAAGTGACGTTTATATATACTTGTTCGTGATATTAACAATATCTATCTATCTATGTTAAGTTACAATTACATTTATCGCAGTTTATCAAACGTTGCAAAAATTTATCTAACAAAATTTACCGAAATAAAAAAAACGTATCGACTCGTAAAATATGCTTTCGTATTTTATTATCCGTGACATCATTGTAAATATTGATATTTTTTTAAAATAGCAAGCTAAAACATTTTATTTATACTATAAAATAATATTATAGTTTCAGAATGTTTATCACAAAAACGTATATAGATTTGTTTTTAAATTTTCTCGATGTTGGATTAATGAAAAACAATTTTTGCAAATGTATACAAAATAGCGAGGGGGTAACCATTATCTAAAATATTGTCCCACAGATTACATGATTTCATTTAATTTTATATAACTTTATTTAATGACAAATAATTTTTCCTCACTATATATGCGGTCATTTGGTAAAATAAACGATTTTATCTAATATTACACAATTATTTCTTGTAATTGTTGGATTATATATCGAAATTTTATATAAATTTTATAATGATTTCAGGAACTCCGTCCCACGATTACATTAAGTGATTACCCCCTCGCAAAATAGGCTAAATTGAAATTTTATTCTCATCAACCTTCTTTACTTTAACTATTATTTTCACAAATGTTTTTAGTTAAAACAAACTTATTGATTCGTAATAATCCCGATTAGTAAAATTGATCTTATATCTATAAAGAGTATGCATAAAATGTTCATATTATAAACGCTAAATGTTGTAATTCATTAATAATTCGCATTATTAATTGAGAATTAAATTTAATATAACAATTTGTGTTATATTAATATTGCATATTTTCGTAAATATGCGATTGAAAATCATTTACATTGCGCACTCAAAAAATTCATATAAAATTAGTGTCATCGATGTTATTTATATAACAAGTTACGATGTTGATGTTTAATATATTACAAAATTATAAGTGAATGAATATTATTAATAATATTATTTGAGAGAGAGTGTGTGTGTGTGTATGTGTGCGTGTGTGTGAGCATATATATGCTATGCATCCCTTAATATTAAGATCCATTATTAGACTTAACTTTGATTAGAATTTTAATTGTATAAAATGCTAAGCATGCAAGATCCATACAGAAGCGATATTCCGCATGATACATTGTAACTCGATTACAGATTCTCGATTAGGTAAATTGTACGTAATTAAGTACGCGGCGAGTGAACGCGTCGTCAGAGTTCCAACGAATCGCTTAGCAAACCGACGCGACGTCGCGCGCGCCACTGCAACAGCCGGTTCTGTGTAAATGAGGACATTATTGCGATTAATAATTTTTCGGAATTAATTATCGCGCAGCGGAGTTCGGACGGCGCGCGCGTAACCGGCGGCGATGATTGATGGGAGCTCCATTATGAATCGCGCTGTGAAATTAATCGCTTCCTCCACCTCGTTTCCATCCCTCGTACACGCCAGCACCCGCGCTCGCTCGCTCCCTTGACCGCGCGACGGATTACGAATGGACCGATGATGAATACGCGATTTCCAGGTTCGCCCACGGGGCCTACCCATATCGCTGGCACGCACCTGCCTTCCGGTGCAGACGCAGTTTTTTCTTCACTCATTAAATATTCATTATAACTGCACCGCGTGCGGTTCGCCGCTGCAGTTTTTAGTCGAATACCCTAATTCTCGCACGTGGTATTATTCTCAAATTTCAATATGTACGTATTTTGACGTATCGCACGTTAGAATTTCCCCTAGAGGACCAAACATGATATTCTTCAACTGGGCTACCCTCATTTATTTAACTAAATTAGAACTGGAAATATTCTCTTGTTGGTATAATATTTTATATAACTACAATATTTGCTGCTCTGTCATAATTCATATTAGAAGTAGAAAAAGAAAATGTCGGAAAAATTTTTGTTGAGAATAAATTAGTTCCAAATTAACGAAGCCGTGACCTAAAGGCGACGTCGGAAGCTCTAGGGCAATCTGTGTAGGTGGAGGTGAAGGGGTGGTATGGCGTTGCAACGCAAGGGGGTTGATCGAGCTCATCCAAAAGCGCCAGGAGATGCACAGGGCGGTTAGGCAATTTTACGCTCTCCCAGTTACAAAAACCATTTACGCTTAAATGCCCTTGCGTCCTCCAAAGTCTCACATACACTCTCTCTCTCTCTCTCCCTCTCTCTCTCTCTCTCTCTCTCTCTCTCTCTCTCTCTCTCTCTCGCTGACCGCCGCCGCCTCTCACCCCCTCAGCGAAAATTCCGCCTCGGTTAGACGTGACACGACGGACGGGCAACCTCCGGGGGGTTCCGGTATCCTGTAAACGTCCAGCTAGGGGGAGGGGGAGAATGGGGTGCATTGCCCACGAGTGTGTATCACAATCGAGAGGGGCGTCAATACCGAAACGAGATGTCAGTGATCCGTCGCGTTCTTTGCGCACGTCGGACTCGCGAAATTGGAAATGTCGATTGTACAATTTACAATCCACTATGTGTCGCAGCGATTAACTCTCCAATAGACACGTAATTTTTGTTCGCATATTGAATGAATAGAATAGGCTGGGTGACACGTATGGATTCTCCATAGAGTCAGCTAAAAATGTTAATAAAGTGTCACGCGATATATGGAATAGTATACGAATTGATCGAGGAAATTTAACAATCCACGTAAGATAACTTCAATAATTTGCTTCGCGATTTTTTCTCATTCTATTAAAAATACAAAAATAAAATAATTCGTATACTAATTTTAAAAAAAAACTACAATCGTATAAAAAAACTTATGACTGAAAAAACTTTGATTTCGTCAAAAAAGACTTTCCCAACAGGAGCGAAATTTCGGAAAATTTTTCTCGAAACACATTCGTGATTTTCTACGCATGCATGTTCAGAGATAAAGAACAGATGTTCGAGATGAAGAACAATTGCCCTTTTCAACATGCATTGTGCAATTGCAGAGCAGCTATAAAGTTTCCACTGTCATCTTCAAGCCCCTCGCGAATTTCCATCGCAAACGGAAACGGCGGACAAATTTCGATCCCGATCGTTGTACATGGCGTATGTACGAGATTGCGAAAGACGCCATTTCGCGAGACAACTGCTGTACGCTCAAGCGCATTACGGATTGCGTCCTCGTTCTAGTACATCCTATCTTTTTCTCCCTCATTCCTTCTTCCCTCTCTCTCTCTCTCTCTTGCATCCGCGCATTCACCGCATCCTCGTCTCGCGCTCTCGGGATAATCCGACCGATTACGTTATGCTTAAATATTTATCGGGCTGCATTAGGGAAACATGAGCCCTCTCTATGCATGGGAGCGTAGCACGTGGGATAGCCATCCCTTTCGCGCCCTCCACTTCTCCTGCGTCCGCTACCCCTGTCACTAGCTCTTCGACTCTCTACGCTTCTCGGTGCCTCTTTTAACTCTCTTCTCTCAGCCAGTTCTTCTCTTGCCCCTCGGTCATTCCGTCGCAAGTATCCATCCGCTCTCTGTCTTTGTTTTCTACCTCTCTCTATACCCCCTTTACCACCTTGTCACTTGGCCGATACGCGTACATGTAGATCGGGGCACACCGCGAACCGAAAACTAAATTCTCGGCAACGAGCCCGTCGAGCATGGTCCCAATTACACAGTGCTCGCGGGACAAAATTGAACGACCGCGGCGTTTTTCGACTCCTGCGGAGATGATCCTGCGGTAGATATAAAAGGACAAAATAGAACAGGTAGGAAGAGAGAGAGAGAGAGATGTATCTATTTATATATACAAACATGACTCCTCTGAGAATAAACATGATAAAGTTCAAGCAATGAATAGGTAACGTTATTACTCGTATCCGGCCGAACGTGCATAGAAACAAAGGAGACTCCTGAATGTTCATGTGTGATGAGTAGGACGTTAATTTTAGCGCCGTGATAATTAAGTGCGTCTCTCTCTCTCTCTTCCTCTATGACAATGTAATTTTCCGAAATTTCACATTTGTATAATAAATAATATAAATAATTTGGCCTCATAAAATTATTCATGCTTCTTTCAGTTTATAATATAACAATTTGTAATATACAAAATATACAAAACAATTTAATATAAAATATTAACTTCTATCTGTACAATTATTTAAATATAAAAGTTATACAAATAAATTTCAACACTGATTCCAACTTCTACTAACGAGAGATGTGAATAATGAATCTTCATAATAAACTGTTGACATATAGTAAAAATAACGTATTGAAAAGAAAATCTTTTTGTGGGCATCAAAAAGAAGGTAATTTGTCTAACAATAAATGCGGATGAATTTCAAAAAATCATGATGCACAATTTGCTGTACCAATTTCACGCTGATACAAAAATTTTAAGTTGATCAAAATTATGTCCGCGCATTATACAAATGTGCACGCAATTATCAGATGTGGCCATAAACATCTTCACTATAGTGCAATGTAACGGGAGGGTTATTTCTCGCGTCTGAAACGGTTTAAGGACGGGTAATATTTAACGGGTACGCTAAAGTCGAACCGGATGCAGATACGATCGCGTTATTCTAAGTGCGGTCGCGATAATTTTGCGTGTAGACGAGAATAGAAGCGGCGGGTCGGTAGGGAAGGGTCGTAGCAGGTGGGAAGAAGGGTAAAGGGTGAGAGCCACTCCTGACTTATCGTCCCTCGTAAAGGAGCACGGAGAACGGCGCGGCACAAATTCGGGACACAAAGCGCCGCCATTTCTCCCGGGGCCTTTCTTGCTGCGTTCTCTATTTCGCGCGCAGGGAAGGAAAGAGGAAACGTTAACTACATAGAGGAGAATTCTCTTGTAGGCGCGAAAGGAGTGGTTGCAAAAGGTAGATGAGGAGAGAGGCAAAGGAAGAAACAGTGATAGCAAAAAGAAAATTGGATAAGCTAAAGTGAACAAGAAAAAAATGGAAAAAGAGAGTATCGTGATCGATTTCTGTCAATTATATAGATTCTAAATATAGACTTTCACTGAACCACAGAAATTTGTCTTTTTTCTCACGACTTAAGAAAATCAATGTTAAATACACAGCGACAGTTAAATTTTTAATTAAAACTCTATTAAAATTAAAATTCATTAAAAATTTTATTTTATTTTAAATTAAACGAAGAGAACATATCGCCGTTATTCCGTCGCACATTTCTGTCACTAAATTTATGCGGTTAAAATCATTTATGTTCGAGCGCTTACAGCTCGTGAACTATTGACGTCTCGACACCAAAACAACCACCATTCCGCCCAATTTCCCTTCTACTATCTGCGGTCAGGAGAAAGTGCGAAAGTTTTGAGACAACGTTGTATACAACGAGAGCGAGAGAACGGGGAAAAATAGCGGCGGAGAGTAAGAGAGGAAGGGAGGGAAAGGACAGAAAGGCGCGCTTTGACCATAGGTATTCATGAGCGCAGCCTGCCTGGTGGATTAGCATGTGAAAGAACGCTTTGCCCCGTCGCTTTCCACCCTGTGCATTCCCTCTCTCTGCAGCTCCCCTGCTTCCCTTTGCACGAGAACAGCCCTGCCGTCTCATATTTTTCGAGAGGGGCCACCGTGACCGGGACCCCGTATATTCGACTGCCGGGAAATGCTCGAGCCAGCACGTTAATCGAATACCCTTCGAATCAACGTAGAGAGAAAATGCGCCGCGGAAGGAAAAGCTTGTGTACTTTGAAGCTTCCAATGTTCCCTTGCTTATCCATCAAGCGTATCGTTGAAACCCGTCCGATATATCGAGAATGAACAACTTTATCTCATAATTGACATAAATAAAATGGTTTTTATATTTTAGTCATAGCTTTACAAATAAATATGCAATAAAATATTCAATACAAATATTATATTATTGTGTATAGTAAGTATAATTACTCTTTTCTCCTATATACCTCTAATTGATATGAATCATTCTCTCATTTTATTAACTTTGTAAATTTATTAAAAATTATTACAAAATCAGAATATATAAATACTTTTTCACGTCACAATGTTTATAAAATAAAATAAAAAAAACTGCGAAAAAATATCGATCGCATTGTCAGTAACGGTTTTCGTGAAAATATGACTTTATCCGTGGAAAGGCACTCGACGTTGACGACTAGGAGCTCCATCGGAGTTTTAATTACATTACTCGGTTACGACGAGCAAGCGTGTCACCAACGCTTTTGCTTCGATCTAATCGAATGAGAGGGGTCTTACGCTGGCATCAACCTCGTATTCGCACTCCGTTCCTTCTTCTTCCTCCCTCCCGCTCGCATTACCGGCCGGATGTATAAATGCGAGCAGTGATACGTCTACGTCTTCCGCCTTACAGTTCCTCAGCAATGCGCGAATGCGTGCGTGTGCGTGTGTGGAGGAAGGGGGGTCCTTTGAGGATATTCATGAGGGGATTACCATGTGAAACGCCTAGCCGAAGCTCCTTCTCTTTCGTCGCCTCGCGTCTACCCTCACTTCTCTCTCTGATCCTTTCCTTGCACTATCGCCTTTTCTCTCGATTCTTCCTAGTCCTCGAAGAGTAACTCGTTCAGTTACCGGAATAACTCACGACTTCTCGAGTCGTGAACCGAGTCTCGCGGACGAACGAACAAAAATGGCTGACTTTAGTAGTATGGCGGAATATGTCCATTTCACGTTTTTCACAGGAAAGAGATATGAAACGGGGTCTTTTTATTACCTTTACGTCACAGAGAAGCAATTTAAATCGCTTATATAACCCACATTTTTCAGAATTCAGGAGAAAATTATGAATGCGTAAAAAGATCGAGTTTATAGGGAGAAGTTGGGAATTTCCCTTGGGCGGTAATGGCGACGGCATGCTAATAAAGACGAAAAAATATGATAAAATGAGAAAAGAACAAAAGTACGATGGTGAATGAAGAATCTTTCGGGAATTTGAAACGGATTTCCAAAGAGTAGGGAGAATGATGGAGTAGTCCAGGTTGAAATGAATAACACTGAAGATTGACGGTAAATGAATTCAGATGCGGCGAGAAGATTTAATTCGTGATAAATTTGCCCAGTTGGGAATAAACAACGACACATTTGGTACCATTAAAATAAATTTATTTTGCAAAATCTGCGATCTATAAATATATGTGTCAGTCCTGTTAGAATGACGTACGTAGATCTCAATTAGAGATACAATTGTGACATTGTTCTTTTGACATATCCACATATAATGTTCTTTCATTTTAATCTTTTACAGTAATGTGAAAACCGTTAAATAATAGAAACTATTGACATTGTTATTAAATAGAATCCTGATATTACATTTTCATTATTTTATAAATTAATATGAATTTAATCATTTATGTAACTAAATCTTTTTTTCAACTATCAAAATTTCAATTAACCTAGTTTTTACATTTTCGTAAACATAATTAAAAATAGACGTCATAAACAACAATTTGATCGACAGTTCATGCATAGAAAGACGTTATATAAAAGAGTAGATTGCGTGAACAGTATGATGAAAGAATGCGAAAGGAGAAGCAGGATTTAAAGGAGTATGGACTATATTTATGAAGGATTTATGTAGGATTATATATGGAGAAAGGAAGAGAGCGAGAGATGATATTTTCTACTAAGACGTGTTTTAAAGGAACACCTATGGAACTTGACTGGAAAATGAAGGGTTGACAGGAAAGAAGTTGTTGATCTGAAAGAAGAGGCGATCAACGAGAAAATGAAAGCGTATGAGATGATGGAGAGAAGGAAGAGGAAGAAGTGTTGTAGCGCAAGCTTCCGAAGGAAGAACATCCGTCGAGAAAGATTGTAATTTTCGAATAAGCCCAGCGTTGCCGCCTGCATTCAGTATATGTATTGGTATAAAATCAAAGTAATACATCCAATATCCATTTTCGAATAACAGAAACCGCCGCCGATTTTGCGGATTTAGTGTATCATCTCGAAAAATCATTCTTCTATCTGATTCAGTATTATAAAGTAGGAGATTTTAAGGAGACACTTCATCTCATTTCATACATACATTGGTATATACATTCTTACACAATTTTACAAAATGTATACAATACAAAGATTCACATTACAATAGAGTAAAATTGTAATGTAAATATGGCTTTACATACATGCGTATGCTTTGACAGTTGAAAAATACCGAGATTCTCTATCTTTTCTTTACATATCACATAATTTCCAATGTGAATAATTTAAATAAGCAAAGAAAACTATATTTGGTCAAAGCGAATCTTGATCATTGCTTAAATTGATAATTATAAGATTCACAAAAAAAATATTAAATACCAAGACCCTCCTTAATCGAATAAGACCATATTCGATCAAAGAAGGTCTTGGTATTTGATACAATATTTTTTAACATAAAAATAGGTACTTACGTTAAACATTTCTCGATTGATTTTCTTAATAAATAATTTAATTGTTACAGCACATTAAGATTACGTATTAAAGTCATATGTTAAAGTCGTATATCAAAGTACATGTACATATATAGAAGAATTCGAACACAAATAGAACTTCTACAAAATATTAATTCAAAATTAGTACATGTCGAAAACGCTACTTAGTTAGATATTAGATAATTGCATTATGCGTTACGTAAAAATAAAAAAATAAAAAATATTATTATATATCATGGATTTATCAAATTTTGTTTCCATCAAATAATAAATGTATTAATTATCAAAAAAATACATACAGCTGTAACTTTTTGACTGAGATACTAGCAATAAAGAGAATCTAAAAAGCTATTTCAAGCGGTCGGTCGATCCTACTGCCGCGCCGCGTGTGACGAACGAGAGCCACGTTCCGCCTTATCAACATGCATTAGGCAGTTCTACCCGACTTACCCGACTTACCCAGTACTCGTCAGGTTCTTCCGCAAGCACCCTCGGATCACGCCTCACCCTGGCTCGTGCGAAATGTCACGGCACGACGCCCTTACGACGCTTTCTCTCGGAAAGCACGACAGATTCTTAAACGCGTCCCAATTTGTCGGCAACGAGATTCGCTCGCTAACGCTGCAAAAGCTACGCCGACACTTTGCATATTTAATATAGAATATACTAGATGCTCTTCGTGACTTTATATCGCAGCTTCAAGATTCTAAAGCAATTTAAAGATGAAAATATTATAGAAAGACAACATCATTAATTCTTGTACATAAACTAGCAATCGTGTGTATCGCGTTAGCGTAAATAAGATTAAAAATTAATCAACGCGCATTTATTGAATTGCTCAAAAGAGCGCAAAAAATTATATTTTATTTAAAAAAAATGATTCTTCTTTTGAAATATATCCATTATTAACGATCTCTGATGTTTGAACTGTGATACTGATTAAAACAGCACGTCTAGTCATTTAGACTAAACACTTGTGCGGAATTACCACCATCGAAATGGAAGCCGAGTTTTGCGGACACTCTAGTTCTCATTAATATGTATTAGACAACTCGGCTGACTTACTCTTTCATTGTCCGCACGCTTTGCCGATCGGCCGCCTCGAGAGTTCGATTTGCCTCTTATCACTCGAGCACCCTATATCCCCCTTCTACTACATTCTCTATCTTTCTCTCTCCCGTTCTCTCTTTCACTCTTTAACGGCCGTGCCGTCGTTGCGAGGCAGTCGACTTCCTCGCGCAATTTGCGTGAAGAAAAAGTTTGATTACTTTCCTAAGCGCGTAGAAAGAAAGTGGGCTAGTGTTACAAAGGGAAGAACTCGATAAAAGGTGAAAAAACGAAAGATAAGTATGAACTTCTAGTCCGTTCAAACCGCTATTCTTATCAAGAACAAGCCATTCCATTTTCGTAATAGTATAGTAATATCGATAAATAGTGCGAGCAAATCAAAGTAAGAAATAAAGTTTATCTTTTAAATAATAAAATATAAATTTTTTGTATATCACACAAACATTACTAATTATTAAAATTAATTCAGAATAAAATCTATCTCTTCAGTACCTGATTTCATCTACTCATTATTTAATCGCCATTAGAGAAAATAATTCAACGTTGCTTACATTGTTTTAAGCACTCTGTATAAAGATCTATGTTGTAATTGCGTTTCGTCACTTTAGCACACAACGACGCGCTCAGAGTAAAAAGATCCCACTTCTCCAGTCTTTTTCCTTTAACGAATTCCTTTTCCGATCGCTTTCCCGCCCTCGCTCTTCGTCGTCACTGTCGTCCCGCGTTTTATAAGACCCGTGCTCGATCGCAGCCTCTCTGTCTTACTCTAACTTTATCCCGCTCGTTCCTCCTCGCTAATCCTGCGCGTTTATCTAGCACTTCTGAAAAACCGGACGGATTAAACTATCGAAGATTTTCTCCGAGACTAGTTTGCCATTCTCAGCGTATCAAATCTTCTTTCGTGGTCTCTCTCTTGTCCTTTTTTTGTAAATTTCTAACTTACCTATGACAGTCTTTCTTTTATTTAATTAGCTTCTACGCTATGTTTATTTTCAGGTATAAAAATAATAATTTTTAGAATAATTAGTGAGAATAATAATTTTTAGAATATTTTCTAGCTATAAATATTATTTTATTCTTTATTTTATTTTCTGTCACATCAGCTTTTAATTGTCTTCATCTATCTTTTTTAATCTCCCAAATAGATTAATATATCGGTACACGTATATAAAATTTTATTGAAAATTACGAAAATGCAACAATCACATAGAAAAAGTTGCTGTGAATATTTACGTGTATACGTATTCACGAATAACGATGGGAATAAAAGATGGCACATAAGGTCAATCCTTTTGAATGGCTCGAGCAATTTTCACTTCGTTCGGGTTATGCTCGGAGCAGCTCTACTTCTACATCTTTTCTCTCACATGCTACATACTGACAAGTGCAACAGAGTGCAATTGAGAGAGAAAAGAGAGGGAATGTGAAGGTAGCAAGGAAAGGAAAGAATTTATCGACTCGAGGAATTGTCCTGATTTCCCTCTCCTACGAGATTACCCCAACTGCACACCTTTTCAACGATTGACAAGACCAACTTTTCTCTTTCCTTACCCCTGGTTCTTCCACCTTCTTGTCCTTACATTCGCCCCTTCTTCTCGAGCGCTCTCAATACGCTCGTCCCTTCCTCGTTGCCTCAAAATTGGACGACACGAGAAAATTCACTATTCCTCTCGTGCGTTTCCATTCTCTTTCACGGTCACCTCGTTCGCCGTTCACGATCCTCTTTGCCTCTCTATCCTCCGGTTTTGCTTTTAGCAGCAGACCGAAAAAGGCTCGCCGTCCGAAATTTCGGACGTGCACAGAGCAGGTGATATTGTTTCACATCTCGCGTTCCTCCTTAGGGTGTAACTTATGAAAAGCGTCGCAATCCTCTCCCGCGCGCGCGTAAAACGTTTATTAAGTCTCTGCGAAATGAACTCGAGAGACGCTTACGGATCTTACGATGTACGTGCGTATGCACTAGGTGTTCTGAAAGAATTCCAGAGACTCTGAATTCCGCGAGGACGTGATCCCGTTGAGAGCTTGGATGAAAACGTGTTACATAAAGCAATAATACCGCAAAGTTAGAACAGCTAATTTAATTTTGCCGCTCGGAAGTGAACCAAGGAAATGTCACGAGTTCAGAGTGTGTCCCACAGTGTGCAAACTGCGCGCAGTGACATTGACTGATCTAGTTTCAAGGTATTAATATACTTTTAAGAAACCTGTCTTCCTATGGTAACAATCTCTTTCTTTAGACTCTCGAATATCATAGAAAATGTTATTATATTGCCTTTTTCTCGTTTAGTCCAGAAATAATCAACTGCTGCAAAATATTATTTTTTATACGAATGTTTAACATTATTTTCTTCCTTCTTTATTAAATATTCTTTAACAACCTTTAAATATGCAATGCTATCGAAATTCTCAATAAAAAAGCATTAATTATAACCTTTATTTTTTAAAAATATCACATAATAAATTATTTAACGTGTTACTAACTTCATTTAGTTTAATTTTTACGTGTTTAAAAATTTGTGATACAATTCATGTTCATAATATTCTCAAATACCAATAAATGATCAAAAAATAATCAATAATATACAATATGTTGCTAATAATGATTTTAATTGTAGTGTAAAAATATTCCAGGTGAGATCGTATACATTAAAAAAATTAGGTGCTTACGCCTGGATTAAAGCAATTTATTATATTATATGCATTTTTCATTGTTTTGTTTATTATACGTATAAAATGCCTTCTAAAATGCCTCTTATTTATAAATATTATTAAATTATTTGTCAATTTAATTTGTGGTTCTGTTTATAATTGCATTTCAAGACTGAAAATTGATTTCGGCGCCCAATTTGTAAGATTGAATATGTATGTAAAATTCACACTGAATTATTTAAGCACCAAGATCTAACTCAAACCGTACATATAAGACTTCTGTTTCGATTGTATATTCACATTACAGTTTTGAAGACATAAACTAATCAATTCGTTAAAATCAGTTTAACCAAACTGATTTTGATAAAGAAAAGGAGAAGCAGTTCTTCACAAAAACATTAACAAAATATATGTAACATATCATATTCGAAATCCGTCTTGAAAGAATTTTATATAAATCAATATGATGTGCACTTTCGGTACAGTTTGTTACTATATACCTAATATCTATCATGCAGTCAAATTTCTATTGTGCTCTACAGCGAACACGCTGCGCACGTAACAGCGGCGACAGCAGCAGCAGCTGCTGCGTGATTCTGAGACGATGCCTGACTCTACGAGAAAGTTTCAGGCAGCGGTGACGCACGGCCGTGGCAAAAGTTATCGAGCAATTTGCCTTCCACGACGAGACGACCGTGCGAGTGAAGCTGAAAAGAACCAGAGAATAGCGAAAGAGGACACAAGAATTGGACTGAATCACCATCGTAGTCATATTCGTCGTCGTTGTCGTTGTCGTTATCGTTATCGTCGTCATCGTCATCGTCGTCGTTGTCGTCATGTGAAAGCAAAACGACGTTGGCCGATAGCACCGGTTTCTAACATACGTGTAGCGAGTTCTGAGAATTGAAATGATTTCTGGTATCCTTTAAATTTTAAACAACGAATAATTCACATCCGCATCAGTTGACCTACCGTATAGCTTTATTGACTTCGTAATGTTAAAATTGGATTTGAATTACGCAATGACGAATTGTTTCTTCCAATGCTTCTCTCTTCGTATATGTAGATTGAGAGAAACATTGCTTGGAGACCCTTTGATTTTAATTTTTCCTTTTCGTTCTATTTACATTTAAAAATCAAAATATTGTCATTGAAATAAATTAATTCGTTATATAATTCGATACTAAAAAAATATAACACTTACAAAGTTTCAACAATCAAATATTTAGATATCTTTGTCATTTATCCTAAATCTCTTCTTTGTAAATTTTTCATATTATCCTACCTTAATCTTCTTATAATAACAAACGTGCGATCAATATTCTTCAAGATTAAAGTAAAATAATACTGAGATTTAACAAAGTAAGTTACCGCGGTTGCGATAAACAAATCTAATCAGAAAAGTTAACGTTATTTATACTCTAAATTATCCGAGATAATGGCGTGTTTGTTGACGTGTGCGTCATGAGATAGTGTTATTTTATGCATAGTCTGCGGATAAAGCACCTCAACTATCACTTTATATGTAATTTAAGTAGGCAGACGATAAAGACGCACCACAACACACTTAAAATTTAGATTATGCATAAACTGATATTTTACATACTATGTATCTAGATTGCTGTTATGTACACGTATGTATCCCGACACTGACATTTTCCCTTGCAAACGTTCAGCCCTCAACGTATCGCTTGTAACAAAGAGACAAGAGTTTCCGATCGAGAACATAATCGAGCCTGTTAATAAACATAGTCACCGAGAGAGTGATCTCAGGCCGCTTTTCGTCGTATGACTTAGCATGTTATTGAACCCCGGCCTTTCATTTCCATCCATCACAGAGGGAACACTGCAAACGAACAGGACGTACGACCAGCAGTAGTATGTCCGACCTGTTTTGCATCGGAAAAGGACCTTCCGTAGGACGCACGTGCAACCCCCGAACAGTAATCGACGTGTTTTCTATTCAACGGCGAACGCGCGCGTTGGTACCACGAGGGCGAATTTTACGAACGATGACAGCACAAGCGGGATGCGCGGGGACACACGGCCGGTAGAAGACATCCTAACGATGTCAGTCTGCAACTACAATCGGCCGAGGAAGGTAGGGGGAACTAGAATACGGAGGGAAAAGGGACCGTATTATCCAAGTGGACGTCGTCGACGATCTGGCGAGTCTCGAGCGTTCCCCAGGAGACACCCGGATCCACCTTGGGACACGGTAATGGTGTCGCGGCTGTGTGAACGCGCCAAGAACCTCTGGCATCGTGCCCGAACACACAGAGCCCTTCCTTCCTTCGTGACGAGCTTGTTAAATTTATCGAAAGCGCCAAATTAGGGGGAAGCGAACGCTCTCTCCTTCGATTTCCTCCTGTCGAATGCTTTCCTGACCTCTCCTTACTCTCTGTGAAGATTTCAAATCCGAAATCGCGAATTTAAAAAATGATAATTTTCCAAAATATGTATTTATGACAATAAACCAACAGCAAAAGATCATTTTACAACGTTACATCGCACGCATGCATTTCTCAAGTTTTTACTTTAATTTGTAACTAAGAAAATATTTGATAGCAAAGAACAAAGGGCAGCACTTAACTCTTTTAAGCTCGATTGCACCAACATCTTTAAAACTGAGAGAAAGGAAGAGATAGAACGAGTTTTAAGCCTTACTTAAAGTCAAAGTAATACGTTGGTGCACAATCGAGCTTACCCTAATGCTCTATTAGATGTACACGAAAAGATTTTATGCTTATAAGTTTAGTATAAGCTTATTACTATTATGATCTTATAAGCTTATTTTTATTTTACATGTCTTTTACCACTATTTACTGTTGAGGGAAAGAGAGGATAAGATATATAGTTTCGTATTTTTTTACAAGTATTTTAAAGCGATCTTATTATTTTGTTTTATTCAAGTTCTCTTCACAAATGACAAGCAAGAAACTTCGATGTGTCATTTCTCGCTTTGACGTCGCAATTCAATATGACCTCGATGATTAATCAGAAGTCTTAAACCAATCTTGATACGGTTTTTCCGCGCGACATAATATTGGCTCCATAAGTCTCACAGATTATTCCAGTTGCTTCAGTGCCGGTTTTATGTGACAAATAAAAATAGTGAGGCATGCAATGTCGAATATGCATTTTTCCGATATTTATTTTCAATTAAACTGAATGTGTAAAGTCAAGTGTCTCTAAATGCGATTTATCACATATAGCTTTCGAAATGTAGGTCAACATTACTAATAGAAAAATAATTGGACACGGAAATTATACATTGTTGTTAGCATTATCTGAAGTTGACCTCGAGAACGTATTTATACACTTATTTACGCGCGCAACAAAGATATATTCGATTTTACCAATTCGAATTACGTCTGCATATAATAAAACCGGAATCGCGATGTCGATATTGAAGCGGCTGCACATACGATCTCGACTTCTTCGCGAATTACGATTATCACCATGCCAGCTGACGGCGGAAGTGTATGAAGTAGCCTTTTCGTCCAAGAACCATGAATGATCTGAAACTCCAGAGAAACTGTACTCTCGTAGAGGGCTTCGAACGGGGTGCTCGTTGAATCGCAACGATTATTGCGGTACCAGCTGACGACGACGAGATCCCTAAACTACTCGCAAACTTAACTCCCCGCCTGCATTTATCCCCGCGAAAGATTGTAAGGAGGCAATCTCAGGTCGTGCTCGAATCACTTTACACACGTCCTTGATAATAATAAGAAATACCTCCCGTTCAACTAGATTGCTAAACGGAAAGAAAATCCGAGTTTCATGTTCCAACGTAGTTTATTTGAAATAAAGTGTGTGTCGCCGTGTTGCATCCCGTTGTAATTCTCAAAACATTTCCTACGCTACCTCGAGAAAAAGAAACATATCTATTATATTGTCGTGCAAGCATTATAATTTTCCAAAGTGGAATTGGTTTATCTGAATGTGTAATAAATAAAAAGTAAGATAATTAGTATGTATAATTATGAGGTAAGATACATGTATGTATCAATTGTGTGTATGTATTATATAATGCGAGTTTACATAATTATAAAATAAAATTATATAAAAATAAAATTAATACTTTTTTAAAATAAAAAAAAAATTGTCCAAGAGGCGCATTTTGTAAATCAGAAACATATTTCCACCAAGTCACCATCATTTCAGTTCATAGCCACTAATAATTCTCCCCGCTGTAAAAGAAAAAACATGAAGGAAATACGAGTTCCCACCGAAAACCGGAGGCCGGCATAAAAACCACGCTGCATATTCAAATTCCTAATTGCCCTTCGGCAAATAAATTTCGGCGCCGTGGGCGACGCGTATAAGCCACCGCGCTCGTGTCCGTCCTTCCTAGTGATTTATAATTATAATTACAGGTAGCGCGCGGCTCGTCCATCAATTTCGGCGGGCGGCGCATGGCGAACGCGTATTTTTAATGCGGATGGCCTCGTTCCAGGTAGCTGAGCGCGGGATCGTATATCACCGGCAGTTTTGTGCAAGCTGTTACTGAGACGGTACTGCGAAATAAAATTTTTCCCTTTCCTCCTATCATACGGAATCGCAGCGTCATAAACCGTCCGGCCGTCTGGACGGTCGCTCGCACGCTTCGTCGAAATGCAACGCGTATTTAAGTTGCAACTTTATCGTAAGATCAAGAAGCGCGCTAACTTTTACGTGCGGGAATTCCACGTTTCCGCAGAACAATATTCGCGTTATGGACATGCTACATCGGGTGATTTGTGAAAATAATAAAAAAAATGTTTAATTTTATTGAAAAATATTTTCTAATTTACGGATGTAGCATTACCAGGATAGGATATAAAATCACCGACTAGAATTTTTGCATTTTTGTATAATTTATATTTGATTTTCGCACTAAAGAAAACTCAAATCTATACAATCAAAACATTTACAATTAATTTCGTTAACAAGTACATACCAATTGTTTGCAAAATACATCCTACTGCCTTATAAATATTATTTATATACAACCATGGAAGCTCCTCTATAGGTAAAAACTATTTTTATTCTAACAAAGAAAGAGAGAGAGGAAAGAAGAGAGATTGCTGATACATCAAGTTGTATTAGATTAATTGAATCTCAACAATCTCTCTCCTGTGATTTCTCATAAAGTTTCACGTCTTTTCGATTTTCCCAAATTGTTTGCTTCTCTTGTCACCTCTCACTAAATTCATTACAGTAGCTAAAGTATCTAACTTAGTTTTCTCGTTCAAGGATTGAACGAACGGAGTCCTTGTCGACCTTTATCGAAGAAATGGAGATTAACGCTTTAGCTGGCACTGAGAAAGCCTTTCAATCGCCATTGTCTGCTCGTTAAGGAGGCGACACATGGCGCAGATTAATTATGAGCGATTGCTTCAGGATTAAACGATCCCTTGGCCGAATAACGGAGATTCGCCGCATACCTACCGGAAATGCTGATGCAACGAGACGAACGGCGCCTAATACCAATCTCGGTAGGTCGATCCTAATGAAATTCACGGCATCGTAGACGCGTCGATGCCGTGGAATTGCCTAATAAGCACTATTCGTGACAAATTGTCTGCTCGTGATGTAATGGTATTTTGAGACGGCACAGCAATTCAACGAAGACGACACTGGCGGGAAGAGGAAAAGACAAAGAGAGAAACTTCAAGGTGGTTACGAAGAGGTTGCAACCCAGCTCGAATAACGGATTGTTGTGTTACCGAAGCAGAGCAACATACATCACGGAGTCAACATACATCAGGATGGTGACTATACAGACTAGAATGACAATAATTGATTTCACCGGCACTCCCTTTCCCCTTATCTTCCCTCCTTCTCTCTCTCTCTCTCTCTCTCTCTCTCTCCCCCTCTCTCTCTCTCTCCCCCCTCCATTCCCTTCTCTTCTTCTCAATTAACCATGGCGTAGTCTGATTAAGCTATTCACTCAGTTACTCAAGCTTTTTGTTAATATTCGATAAATAATATGACACTTAAAGCGATAAATAATCTCGAAACTTTTCAATAACTCATGACTTTCTAAACTTCTCATGTATAACGTAAAATTAATCTTCTTCAATCTATTGTCATCTATTAGTGAGAAATTATTTTAAATAAGTTATTTTGAAAAATAACAAAAATCAATAAAATTAAAATATAAAAATAATATTTCGTGGTTGTTATATATATACGGAAATCTGTTAATTATTTGTTGGTAGCTGGTATTAATATACTCTGGAAACTATATCCTGATGCTCGCAAACTGTTCTTAAACTCAAAGTCACGTGGGCGAATCCGTGGAACATTTCGCACCTCACGTTACTCTAAGTCCTACAATTCCGGGATGTTACTCATCCTGGAGTTAATAAATTACATCTCTCTTTCTAGCTCTGTTCACATCTTCTCTATCTCGCTCATAGACTCTTCCTATCTTTCTATCTACGTCTCTCGCGTTCGTACAACGGTTCTATCTAACGTCTCCTCCCGCATAATCCATCCTCTCCTTCCTTTACCACCCATCAACGCCCTAGGTACATACGTGTGTGTGTGTGTGTGTGTGTGTGTGTGTGTAACACACACATACAGACACAGTCTCCAACCCCCTATCTCGTTTACCCATCCTGCGGCATCTCCGCGCAAGCAACCACTCGCGTCTCAGTCGGCCCGGTAATTTCATGCTCGAACTGACGGGGTCGATGGAAGGCACCAGTCAGAGAGATCCTCACCCGGGGCGACGGCCCGTCATCTTTCATCATCTTCACTTCCGAGCAACACCTGCCGCCTCGCAGCCGCTAGCGCCGATTTCGCCGAGAAATTGTTGGCGTCGCGAGAAGTTTCAAGAGATAGAGAGAGAGAACTAGCACGGCGCACAGACGCCATAATAATCCGATTCGACTCTTATCAATCTGAGACTCAAAGACGTGATAGATATTTCCGCCCTCTCGCTAAAATCCTTGCGGTTCATGACTGTCCAATCGACGGAATTCCATTGCCTGTTGACCCGGGAATACCCAAGAGAAACTCCTAGATATACCTCGTTACACGGATAACAGAATTGTCTATTTTTTCAGTTGACATTAATCCGCTCTGGGAGGCATATCTCGGGATCCGCAAACTGCTCTTAAACTCGAAGTCACGTGAGCGATTCCGTGGAACGGTTCGGAGATCAAAGAGCAAGGAAGCACCTAGAGAGGAACGAGTCCCATGAGAGAACCTGCCGTATAAGCAGCGTAGTTATTTTGCTGGATATTCTTGATACGTAAATTTAGCAATGTATCATACATTTAATTAGATTTGCCAATCAGTGAAAATATAATTATCTCTATGAAATTTTTTTACATCTCAGAAAAAGTTTTTAATTAAATTTTCATGAAATTATATAAAATTAATATAAAAATTAGTAGTTATCTACGATGAAAAACTAATCTAAAGATCTACAATAAAATTATCCTTCCATTTTTTCAATTATTTCCATTTAAAAATAATGAGAACAATTATAACAGAAATAACTTTTATTTCAGTAATTTAGTATTTAGTAAAAATTAATAGCTCATTTCTTCAAAACATAAAATTATATACCATCATTATAAAATAAATAATAAAATAAATTCCTGAAACTCAGCGATCTTCCACATTAATAATCATCAGATTAATAATCAATAATATAATTCTAATATGTGAAATCATCTCTTCTAATAAAATTGCAAAATGTCTAAGTTGTTATTGAATTGTTAGAAATAGATGTTTTACTATGGATACAACTAATTAAAGTTTTAGTCAATAACTAAAAGTCTGACAATATTTAAATAATAAATATTGAAGAAGTATATATTAACCCTTATATATTGATTGGTAAATTATATTAAAAAAGGTACACCACTACAAAAATTATTTCACAACAATAACAATAATACTAAAATTATCATCATAACGTTTAAAAAATTCAGTGTATATGTGAAAATAAAATAATTCATATGATTTTTAAAAATTAAATATCTTGTAAGTTCGTAACGTGACTTATTTACGTGATATCCTATTGATATATCGCGATACTCCAAAATATATTAACATAAAAAAACTTGGTAAAATACTTTAAATTCTAACATAATGCATTGCGCCATAGATATACGCCAGTCTGATAACCGCGTCTGCCTACAAAGTTGTCGGAAACCATTTAGATCGACTTGCAGAAGCATCGCATCGAAAATCAAATAACTCGGTCAGTCCAGAAGAAAGTTCCTCAAAGTTTACGACAGGTGCGTTTTTAATTTGGAATTTAAAAGCTCATAATAAAAGATAACTCACAAATCTAACGAGAACTATTAAATCTATGACAGCAATCAGAAATAAATGCTTTAATAACGATTTCGATGGGGAAATCTCGAATGCCATCGCGCGAAGCCGAGACAAGGTGAAAAGTCCCAAACGAACGGACGCACGCTTTATATCGACATGAACGATAAGGTCACGCAGAACGTTTTTCTCGAGTAAGTGGTATCATCATCGTGGCGACTGCCGTCACGGGAGTTCCATTTTACGCGCGTATTACGTCAAGGTGGTACCGTTCATGAAACGCAGCTCGGCACGACTCTTTTCTCCGACAACTCTCACCCCGCTTCCGGACCAATACCTTAAAAGCACCACCCACTCTCGCCGCAACCGTGGCCTCTGAGAAGCTCGCTTGGTTCTTCCAGCCCCGCTTTACCACCCCCAAGCGCTTACTATCAGATTCGAAACCCGACGCGAGATAATCCTTCTCTTACATCTGGTTCCGGAGATCTTTCTCCTCTCACCCTTCCTTTCTCGTCCCTTCTGACCTCATCGCTGAGTGTGAATCGAGACGCTCCGCGTTATCATCCCCGGCTTACAGTACGGGAGAAGAAGGCTCAGTCTCCTTCTCCTTTAACCTCTCCTTCTTCTTCTTCGTCTATATGGGCATGTATCACGCAATTTTTCTACTCGCCATTCTATAAACGTGTTTGCTCCTCGACGTTTACTTTCCTTCTCTCTCCTTTTACCTTTCTCAAATTATAACCCTCGCAAAGATGTCTAGAGGAGTATTGTTATCGCACGCAGTCTGCTATACTCACACTTTGTCATGGTACATCACATCACGTCATGTCACATTACGTCCTATCACGTCGTATCACGGAAAACAGCGTGACAGTGTCGATCCTATTATACAATAATAAACTGACAAGATACAATATTTTTTTCGACAAATCACGTTAAACAGATTAGATTGAACAACAATAATTACAGTATAATATAAGAAAGATTATTGAGGAGAAAATAAGGTAACCGAACTCTATATGACCTACTTAAGCTTCACAAATTTTTTAATTTTTTGTTAGGTACAAAATTGAAAATTGATGGTCAGATTAAAAAAGAAAATATTTTTGAATATTTAAAATATGTGACAGAGTTTTAATATTTCTATAAATGTGCAGCCAGAAATTAAAAAAAGAAAGTAGCATTTTTCTTAATGTATAATATCCATATGGCCTAAATATTTTTCTTGTTTTTCGAAAAAAACAAAGTTAGAGAAATAGATAAAAGATCCAATATTATTTTTATAAAATTATAAGTTTATTACAATATTGATATGTTCATTAACATGAAAGAATACGCAAAAAAACCATTTTCTAAACAATTGGCTTATCTATTTATTTATTTATTTTCACGATTCAACAGATGAATTAGAATCATTGGAATAACAAAGTAGCAAAAAAAACGTTCAATGCATATAGATTCAGTATGCCTAAGTTGGTAAGATTAATTTAATTCTACTTTACACAAAAAGTTTCCTCTCTTTGGTTATAAAGAAAACATTGTGACGAAAATATAAATTAAATACAATGTTATAAAATATAAATACATAGCTAAAATAATATGAACTACAAAAATTAATAACCATCCCTTGTTAGGTAGTTATAGAAAACAATTACTTATCTACAAAATGTTACATCATGACTACGATGTTCTTCATTTTGCTGACACTAACAGAACAAACAAACTGAGCAATAACTGATGCAATCAAGTCAGACCGGTAGTCTGCATAATTTAATGGTGCTATCTGTTGAATTTATCATGTAATTATCCAATAATAAGTAGGTTATATTGGATGCTAACCCATATAGAATCTGATTATCTTATATAAAATTATCAAGTCAATAGCAATCTTAAAAAAATGAATTGCAAAGAGTATCTTTTCTATAAAAATGGCTCAGTTTGTAAACGTTATTTATAGTCAAATGTAATGTATAAGAACCTGTATATGCCTACTCTCGAAACACTGACCACAATCCAGGATCCTTTCTATGTAAATTGCATATAAATCTGTATATTTTACTTTATGTTATATTTTAATGATGTTTCGCTTAACATGATACTTTTGTGAGAAACATGACACCACGTGCGAATCCAAAGATGCGGCACTTCCTTTCTCGACGTAATTGTGTAATTAACTATCGTTCACTCAACTCTGTAATTAAGTACGACGTGGTGAAATGGCGTTCCTCTCGATAGAAGCGAGCCGTTAAAAAATGAAAGGAGAAAGAAAAGAGATCCAGACGAGAGGCGGTATGTGACGCGACGGCGAAATGGATTCAATTAATTCTCGCAAAGTGTCTTGATGTCGTATTAAAATGAAATTTCGCTTTATATCGTATCAACGCGCACATTTCTCTCTCTCTCTCTCTCTCTCTCTCTCTCTTCTGCCTCCTGCTATTGAGATTATCACGTCGCCCGGTTAAAGCTCTAAAGCCTTCGTAACGTCGACCGAGCCACTAGCGAATAAATTTATCATGACCTAGTGATCGATGTAGAAATAAATAATCTTTCATAGTCACACCTTATTTGCGCTATTCCACGCTTCTTTTCCATCATTCTTGACTAAATGATCTCACAATCTTTTAGACTATTTTAAATAAAAAAGATATAGTTTATTTTAAAATTAATAATGAATTCAATGAATCATTTCTATAAATCTAGCGATAGTTGAATTATTTACGTTTCCTTATTATTATTATTATTATTATTAGATTCTATTTCTAAACGGTCGCACTACTTTTATTTAAAAAGTTTAGCGCTTCTATTGTAATTAATTTTTATGTATAATTGTATAACTTACCACATAAAGACATATTATGATTGATGAAAAGTACTCACCTGTAACATAAAAAAGATAGAAGAATGAGTTACCAATTAGTCATAATACAGCCAATTAAAAAATAATAACACAAAAGCTAGCTTTCTCAATAAATCCGTTGCAACAAGCTGTCAATGAATCGATCGCACAAATACAATGTGATATGAAAGACAACATAAGAAATCACACTTTGTCGTTCATGAATATACACTTTCATATAACAATAGGAAAAGCTCGATCTTTCTCTCGCTCTGAGACACTTGCAGTCGCTCTTGTTGAGGGAGCGGCGAAAGAACGCTGTGAACGATAAATCATTCGAAAGTTCCGTATCCACCCTTCTAAGGCGGCATCGTTTGCCGACGCGAAATAACGAGTGCCTTTCATTGGCCGCAAGCACTGCGAAAAAGGTAACGACAATTTTTCACCGTTAGCAACACCTGCGCACTAAATGAATACGAATTGATTCGAGGCCGCTTTCCGAATCGGCCAGTTTTATTTTCATCTCTTACGAACGATTCCATTCCTTTCTACCATTGCTGTCCTTAATGTTCAAGTGGCTGCATGGATTCTCGTGGATTTAGTGCTCTCCCCTCCCCTCTATGATATTTATTTGGATAATCTTTTATATAAATGCGATCGAGCGACTTCTTTTCTGATTTTGTATCAAATTTGAAAAGAAATCACATTTCACTAAAATATATAAAAATTAAACCAGATATGGATTGAATAATTATGGTCTGATTATTACGCCTCGGGCTATTAAAATAATTATGTAGGATGATCAAACATGATAATGCAAAAGTTTTAACTCGTGTAAAATTAAATAAAAAGAATAAAAAACAACGATGTTCAGAAATGTGCAAACAAAAATTTATAATATCGATTAAAGCTATTTTAATCTAGTTAATCGTCATTGGAAAGATTAATATGAAGTTGCCCTCCCCTCAAATAGTTTTGTTAATAACTTTTTTAGTAGAAGAGTGTGTAACTTCATACGAGTCAAACTTCTTACAGCATTAATGGCATCATGTTTGAATGTCCTAAACAATTATTTTAATAATTCAATATAATTATTATCAGATCAAGCCAAATTTTTTTATATTTTAGCAAAATTGTTTTTCCATGTAGTAAAAAAAATCTATTCATATTTCATGAGAATAATTTAAAACAATTTATGAAATTATACGAAATTTAAATCCGCTTAAATGTCGAGCTTAAAATTTTAACAAAATAAATGTTTTAATAATACTACGACGTAGTCAGTTGGTTGGCTATTTAATTATACTTCAGAATTTTTTAAAGATGTATATAATTACAAAATCCTTACAGTACATTTCGTACTATTTTTTATATATATATTCTATTTGATGAACTTTATTTTTCTTTTCCTTTAAAACTTCTGTAAAATTTAAAAAATATTGAATAGAAGTATAATTATGCTACTTATTTAATCCTTTATAAAATAAAAGAAGGTCGAGGGGGTGACCACACTTAATGTAATCGTAGGACAGTATCTCTAAATTTATTATAAAATTCATGTGAAATCCTCATATATAATTCCTTAATTGAAGGGATATGCGGCTCAATTACAAAATCTTGATTTTGATAATACTTAAATTAACTTGCCACTGTTTTATTATATATCTAGTGGGAACAGTATTAACAGTATTAAATGTACAAAAAAATTATTTGTAATAATTCATTTAATGACAATCGTATGACATCAAATGAAATCATGTAATCGGTGGGACAATATTTCAGCTAATGGTTACCCTCTCGAAGTGAGTGACCTTCAATGAGACCAGCGATTTCATTTAAGGTTACCTTCTCTTATTTTATAAATTTGTGGTTCGATTTTTATGAAGTGTAGCCTAAGAGATAATTTGATGTTTTATTTAAATCTAAAGTCAAAAATAAAATTCAAAATCGTAATTTCACAATATAGCGGACAGAACTTTAAAAAAATAATTAATTATCATAAAAATTGGTTGTAAGAAGTTTTTAATTAAGAAGTAACATCAAGTTTCCAGTTTTGCTTTATTTGAAGCTCATCGGTGCCACATATAAACAGTTAGTACTGATTTTCAAACTGACTTTCAAACTTTGATTATGTATCCGGAGTCATCAAATTCTCCATTATGAAGGTTATTATCCTTTTGGATTTCAATGTTTTCGGGTTACAAAATTCATACCTAGAACTTCTTAAAATCAAGTTTCATGATAATCAAATTTATTCTTTGAAATTTGAATTTTAGAATTCTAAAGCTCTAGAATCAAATTCAACGAATCTCAGAATCCTTAGAAAGCAAGATTTTCCATAAGTTATTTTACGTACATTAGAAAATTCCGGTTCTCATAAGGTTAAAGGTTCAAAAATCACCAATAAACGCACCATACACTTTTTATTATAGCTACTTCAGAAAAGATTTATGTAGCTACTTTATCTTACATAGTCGATTTTTTATTTGTTAGAAATATAATTACACACAAAGTCAGCTTTATCTCGATATATTCAGAAAAAGTTCTCTTTTCATCTTTATCAATCTGTTTTTCCAGATACATGTTCACTTCTAATCTTTATAATATTAAATTATTCGCGTTGGGTTTTGAATATCGTGTGAGTAACATGAATGTATGAGAATTGCCCGAGAACAGCGAAACGTCCTTCCGTGCTTTCTGAGAAATACTTATCGCGTAAACTTTTATCGCCGAGGTAAAACACAACGCGCGAAGAACTGTATTGCGATTTTCTTTCCTCGAGCAATTTTCAAATTACTCGAAAGAGTGCGACTTCCATCTCGTAATTCGTTTTCCTCGCTCCGGAATATGTTCATGTTCACGTTGGACCGGCGCAGCGCGCCTGGCTCGTTCCTTCTGGGAATAAAAGTTCAAAGATACCTTTTACACTCTGGGATGGTGGCCGTCCACACGCTTTATGGAATGGATTTTTTTTTTTATCAGGAACATCGGCCGACAGAAGATATCGAGTCAGCGAGTTTGCTGTCCGTTCCCGATCCCGTTGGTTTGCAACGCGCCGTCCTGCGAGAGATCGCAGAAGGAAGAAGGGTTGCAGGTTACGCGCGCGGCGAACAATCGTCTCCCTTTATCCAGAGGTCGCTCCTTTATGCCTGTCGTAAACGCCGGACGAGTCGAACGCGTCGCTTCCTTTCCTCTTTCTAATAGAAAGAAAGATCCAAAGAGAAGATTTCGAATAGAAGATCCGATCCTCAGTCATTACAACGTACCGTGACTTTTATAATTCGGAAAAGTCATTGAGCATGGCTTCACAGCATATCCCTCGCTATTGATCTTATTTTTACGATGATGAAATCGAGCTCATGAGATGAATCCACGACATAATAGAAGCGCCGTTCGTACACATCTCGAGAAAAATGTGAAATGTGTAACCGTTTGCGTGTAACATCAATTTTGTTGTAATGCGTAGTGTGTTTGGAAATCATTAAAATTATACTATTATTATATATAATCATGATTGCTCTTTGTGGATACAAACACTTTAAATAATCAACATGTTCTGTTCAGGAACATAAGAATTATCTTGAGAAATGGACGAAAAAGTCCCGCTTTACTCTATTTTCTAATCGTTTAATATAAAAAAAATCAGAGATAAAACAAAGTAAAAGTTTTTACCGTAATTTATATATATTATATATAT